>NW_024081297.1:419006-638312 GCF_003009895.1 Hyaena hyaena | reverse complement strand
CCCCCCCCCCCCCGCTTCACTCTGGGGGTGGAGTCAGAATCGCTGCTTCCTTCTCTGGGTCGGGCTGGCGAGCATGGGCGGAGGCTTGCCTGCCGGGTGCGCTGAGCCCGAGCCCGCTGGAGTGAGGAAAACCAGGTCCCTCTATGGCTCGTCACCCGAAGCACGAACTCACAGGCAAATTTCCCAGTTTTTAGCTCTTTGCCTTCCCTCTAGAGTCCCAGCCAGCCAGGAGCGCGGACGCCGGTGTCTGTGCGCGCGGCTCTTCCAGGGACCCAAGCCGCCTGGGAGCTACAATGGCGGCAGGCGCGCTGCTACTCTGAAGTCCAGCCAGCCAGAAGCAAGCACAAAGAAGCAGTCTGTGCGCTCAGCCCCCCAGGACCAGTTGGCGAGAGGGGACCTGGCGTGCAGGTATTTGGCAAGTACGGTCTTTTTATGCCCCGAGCGGAGGTTTTTCCCCGCCGAGCAGAGGTTTTTCTGTTTCGGACTCTCTCTTTTTCCCCTCTCACTCCCCGTAGAGGGGGATCGCCTCCGACCCTGGAGTCTCCGATCCCGGCCCGATTTTATCTTCCCCAGTTCGCACTCACATTAGAAGGCTTTCTCAGTGGATTCTGCATCCTTTTTCTCCCAATCTCTCAGGTTTTTTAAGGTTTCCAATGGCTTCAGATCTTTCCCGTGTGATGTATGGGCGCAAGTGCAAGTACGGAGCTCCTTACTTCTCCGCCATCTTGCCCCCTCCTCCTAATTTGATATATTTCTGCATGTCAGTAATAACAATATACATATTTACAAACGTAATAGAAAATAGTTTCAAGGTAGCAAGCTACAGCTAGACAGTCTCTTGGAGAAAGGTATTTTTATTTATTTTTCTTTTTTTTCTTAAATAGTTTATTGTCAAGTTGGTTTCCATATAGCACCCATTACTCATCCCAACAAGTGCCCTCCTCCATGCCCATCACCCCTCTTCCCCTCTCCCCCACCCCCATCAGCCCTCAGTTTGTTCTCAGCATTCAAGAGTCTCTCATGGTTTGCCTCCCTCTCTCTCCCCAACTAATTTTTCCCCTTCTTCTCCTTCATGGTCCTCCGTTAAGTTCCTCCTAATCCACCTCTATGTGTAAACATATTGTATCTGTCTTTCTCTGCCTGACTTATTTCGCTCAGCAGAACAGCCTCAAGTACCATCCATGTTGCTACACATGGCCAGTTTGCATTCTTTCTCATTGCCATGGAGTATTCCATCGTATAGATACACCACATCTTCTTGATCCATTCGTCAGTTAATGGACACTTAGGCTCTTTCCATGTTTTGGCTATTTTTGAGAGTGCTGCTATGAACATTGGGGTACATGTGCCCCTATGCATCAGCACTCCTGTATCCCTTGGGTAAATTCTTAGCAGTGCTATCGCTGGGTCATAGGGAAGTTCTATTGTTAATTTTTTGAGGAACCTTCACACTGTTTTCCAGAGGAGCTGCACCAGTTTGCATTCCCACCAACAGTGTAGGAGGGTGCCCGTTTCTCCACATCCTCGCCAGCATCTAGAGTCCTCTGATTTGCTCATTTTAGCCACTCTGACCAGCGTGAGGTGGTATCTCAGTGTGGTTTTGATTTGTATTTCCCTGATGAGGAGGGATGCTGAGCATCGTTTCATGTGTCTGTTGGCCATCTGGATGTCCTCTTTGGAGAAGTGTCTGTTCATGTCTTCTGCCCATTTCTTCACTGGATTGTTGGTTTTTCGGGTGTGGAGTTTAGTGAGTTCCTTATAGATTTTGGATACTAGCCCTTTATCTGATATGTCATTTGCAACTATCTTTTCCCATTCCGCCAGTTGCCTACTAGTTTTATGGATTGTTTCCTTTGCGGTGCAGAAGCTTTTAATCTTGATGAGTCCCAATCATTTATTTTTGCTCTTGATTCCCTTGCCTTTGGGGATGTGTCAAGTAAGAAATTGCTGCGATTGAGGTCAAGGAGGTTGTTTCCTTCCTATTTTCTTCTCTAGGGTTTTGATGGTTTCCGGTCTCACATTCCTTTATCCATTTTGAGTTTATTTTTGTGTATGGTGTGAGAAAACGATCTAGTTTCATTCTTCTGCATGTTGCTGTCCAGTTCTCCCAGCACCATCTGTTAAAAGAGGCTGTCTTTTTTCCATTGGATATTCTTTCCTGCTTTGTCAAAGATTAGTTGGTCAGTCAGTTGTGGGTCCAATTCTGAGTTCTCTATTCTTTTCCATTGGTCTATGTGTCTGTTTTTGTGCCAGAGAAAAGTATTTTAGATGAAAAAAAGGAAAAAGTATTACTTTGTCAGTAGGTGAATAAGATGTAAATTCATTTTCAATTACTTGTATATTTATAGTTTCAGACAAAGGAACTTTACAGTGGATGAAAGATCATATTTATCTGTGAGGTACTTTTATATGGATACTATGTTATAAATTCCATATTCAGTAACTGAAGGGCACAACCTAAAGCAGAGAAATTAGGAAAACTCCTATAGATCATAAGCATGGACAGAAATAATTTAAAAGTATGTTAAGAATAAATTTATCTACGTCTTTAGAGTTTGAAGATTTGCAATAATTTTTTTTATTTAAATCATGCTAATTAAACTAAGAATGAACCTATATTCCCTAGGAACCAGGAACTTTTATACTCCAGCTACCACTGATAATTCTAAGGTTTCCTGGAACACAGAATTTCATTTGAACAAAAGCAGGACATAGCTCATAACTGAAGTTATGGCTTCACTTACCAACAATGGAGCAGGGTATTTCACTTCAGCCACATGTTAGAATCTCCTGGACACTTTGAAAAATCCAGAAGCCAAGGCAACATTGCAGGCCAATTACCTGAGCATCTCTTTGGGTGGGATCCAGGTACCAACTGAGTTAACCAATTTCTCAGGTGACTCCAACTTTGCAGCCAAGGTTGTATGACAGTGCATTATCAGAGGTTAAATGTATGCTAAAACAGCCAGATAAAAATGTGGAAATTTCCACGTGTGTGTGTTAGGCGTTATGCAGAGAAAAGAAAGTGTATAGTGTAATGATTAAGAGCAATGATCCAAAGAAGACCTCTTAAATTGAATCTCTTGATTCTGCCACTTGGTCTGGAAAAGTTACAAAATTTCTGTGTGCGTCAGCCTTCTCATTAGCAAGTCCCTGCCTTATAGGATTGTTGAGACACATAAATATAAAAGACTCAGAACAGTATCTGAAACAGTCCTCATTATATATTGAATATGTGTATTTGAAAGATATTTGATTTACAGATGCATTTTTAATCATCTTAACTATGTTCAGATTATTTTAATGATGATTTCACCGTTTAGTCATATTCCATGACAAAGTGGCTAAATTTTATGGGCAGTAAACAATTGGCCAGTTCTCCATAATCCTCTATATTTGCGTAAATCAGTAAAAATCATGCAGTGGGATAGTAACTGAAAGAACTAAACTAACAGGTAAGCAACAAACAAAAGCAACTGAAAATCAGTGAGAAACTTTCGAGATCAGATGTTTATGATTCTGAAGAAAAGATATTCTAGATGAAGAGACAATCCCAGTGGGGACCTCACTAAATGAGGAGATAGTCTGGGGACAGGGGAAGGACAGTGAAAAGAAAAGAGTCAGGTATTTTGTGCAAAACAAAGGGATTAGGAAACATATAATATTGGAAATTATATCTCAAACATTTTTTTAGATCCCAAATTTTTAAAGCTCCAGCAATATAGAGTACTCTCTTAGGTTTAGGTATATATGAAAGAACTTTTTCCACAAATTATATTTCATTCTATAATGCATCCAAAACTTTTATTGGGTAATTTGTTGTAGCCATTATTATTACTTAAAAATAACCGAGTAACAATTTACTTAGCTCTTTTTTTTTTTTTTTTTAAGGAGGCACAATGTTACTTAAATCATCTCATTTAGGGGCACTTGGGTGGCACAGTCAGTTAAGAATCTAACTTCAGCTCAGGTCATGATCTCTGATTTGGGAGTTCAAGCCCAACATGTGATTCTCTGCTATTTGTGTTGAGTCCACTTCAGATCCTCTGTCCCCTCCCCCACCCCTCTCCCGCTTACTCACGTGCATAGTGTGCTTTCTCTCAAAAATGAATAAACATATATAAAAAAAGATTCTTTCTCTACCTTCCCCCCACTCTAAAATTTTAAAAAAAATCTCATTTAATCTTCATACTATTCTTTAAAATAAATATCATTATTGATCCTTTTTTTTAATGAATTAGGAAACTGAAGCCCAGAAAAGTCAAGTAATAAATTTAGTTTATATTCCCAATAAGTGGTACAGCTATGATTTAAACTAAACTGACTAACTTCAGAACTCAAGATCTTAATCATTACATACCATGGGAAAAAATAAGGGAACAACTTTTGTTTTTAAGAAAATTGAAATATACCTGTGTGGCCCATTCCTTCTTTTGATCCAGTTGCAACAAAGTTTCTCTGATTATTCTCTTTCTAGCATCTTCCAAAGTGACTTTATAGTGTTCTTTAAAAAGAAAATTAGAAGTCTCAACAAGAATAATCCTAGGTAAGGGGCATCTGGGTGGCTCGATTAATTAAGTGTATGACTTTGGCTCAGGGTATGATCTCACTGTTGGTGAGTTCAAGCCCCATGTCGGGGTCTGTGCTGGCAACTTAGAGCCTGGAGCCTGCTTTGGATTCCATGTCTCCCTCTCTCTCTGCTCCTCCTCCACTTGTGCTCTCTCTCTCTCAAAAAAATGAATAAACATTAAAAAAAAATTTTTTAAAGACTAATCCTAGGTAAAACTATGCTGTTGGTAAATGTTATCTTCCATGATTTTCCTCCTCCTTTCTACACATTTCCCCCTGAATTTTCAGGGTACATTTTTACTGAAGCATCTAGTACCTTTAATTAGAAGAAATACTCCAATAATTTACTAAGATCTTAATGTGATTAGTTTAAGATATCTCTCCCAAGAATATCTGTATTTTCAAAGAACTGTCCCTCCAAGGGGAGAATTCCCAATACTTTAGTATGTATGCAGCCATCTACCTTTCACATCACACACTTCTGATTGCACAACGGAAATATAAAGAAGATTTGGTTATCTGCACAAGAAGGATCCTGTACCTCTGACTCTATCTAACTAAATTTCCAGTATTTTTGGCATATGTCTCCATGGGCAGGGAAGACAGAGTGAGAAGAGGGGAGAGGCATGGAGGGGCTGTGAAAGTCAGCCCTTGGTTCTGAGTTGGGCTCAGAGCGAGAAAGGAGAAGAGATATGAAGAAGTGCAGGATTCTTTGTTTTCTCCAGATGTTCTTATGTCACAGTCAGAATTGAGAGAGCTAAGGATCATAAAATCTTAGGCCTTAGCAATCATATTATCAAGACTTCTGTTTAAGGAAAGTGAACTACAGTGACATTAAGGCCACTGTAGAGAGTGGAAGGAAGAAAGGTACATAATGAGTCCAGTTTGTTAATCTGCTACTCAACAAACCAGCAGCAATGTCTTCTGATGTGCAGGTCACTACTTAAAGCCCTGAGGACACTGCTGGATAAGAGACAAGCCCCCTGCCCTTATGACGGGTACATTCCAATACAGAAGCCTGACCATAAGTAAACAAGTTAATAAATAGTATTTCAGGTGGCGATATGTGTGATGAAGCAGAACTAAAATTCTCCACTTCAGATAGGGTGACCAGAGACAGTTCTGAGGAGGTAAAGACTGAATGAGGTGATGTAGTCAGGAAAGTGCAACAGGAGGGAATCGCACTACCCCAAATCTGAGAATAATCAAAGTTAGTTGTGCCTTATGATAGCATCCATGTTAAGTCCTATTAGTTGTATTTTATTTATAACATCTGAAGGATAAATATTTGCTAGATTTCTGGACTGGTTCACAGAGACCCATTTAACCCATTCTGTAACTAAATACTTTTGTACGTGTGCTGCCATTGAGGACAGTTTCAAAGGGAACATTTTCTCCCCAGACCAAGTCTGTCAAAGCAAACCTCTCAGGGGTCTTGAGCTACAGGGAAGGAGATCTGCAGATCTGGTCCTTTAGTAGGTTAGAGCCAAGGTTCTGGAAAAGGGGACCAGAGCCAAAATTCCTTTTCCATACCTCTCTCCTCCTGCAGTCCCTGGGACACAACAGATAATGAAGAATATGTTGAAGAATATTTTATGTGCAAATCTTTGGTGGGCTGTTATCTGAGGCTTCACCACCAGGTATGGCAGCAGCAAACGATGGCCCTTCAGTGGTGACTGTGGTGGGGAGGGGAGGGAGAGTATGAAAAGAGAAGGGGGAGCTCTCCCAGGTTCCCCCATGGCCAGAAAGGGGGCGGGTCAGGTTGTGCCTCTAATAGAATTGGAACAAGAGTGTTGGACTGAGGCAGCAGTTTACAAACATGCACATTGTGGTTTGGGGACTAGTCTAACTTTACATCTGGAGAGTAAGAAAATGAAAGTCTTCATTATTCCAACCCACATGTACTCATCTATATAGCCTGTATTTTTCTTATTCTCATCTGGGGTAATCACCTGAATATTTTAATCATTCCAATCTCATTTCTGATAGAAATTGTTTTCAATTCACTACCTAGTCCACTAGACTAAGGCCGGATGTTTTTTTGAAATTTCTACCCAACAAAACACGACAAGCTGGGGGGGAGGGGGGAATGGGCATGAAGGAGGGCACTTTGGGGATGAGCACTGAGTGTTATGTAGAAACTAATTTGACAATAAACTATTTGTAAAAAAAAAAACAAAAAAAAAACACGACAAGCAATCTGAAAGTTGCCATGGATCAGGAGTTTAGTTATAGTGGATTTTTTATTCTTAGCATCTGAAAGAAACCGTAAAACCTGGAGCTTGATATCATTAAATATTAATTCTTTGCTGTAAATCATAAAAAACAGATGATCAAGTATGCTCTGACTAAAGTTATAGCTCTCTCTATTGGCATATTAATACTAAAAAAGCAACAAAAATATCCAGCTCTGTTCCAAGTTCCATATAAAATTCTATGGACTTTATATCTTCTTAAAAGCAGAAAACAAGAGAGCAGCACAAACAATTATTAACCACGCATTTTTGAATACAGCCAAAGAATCTGTGAGTATATAAATGTCTCCTCATAAAAGTTTGAGACATTGCTAGTGAGAGCGTGGGAGGCTATGGCTTTGTGCCTTTAAACTCCGGGCTGCTCAGGTCCCTGTCTACTGTGGCCACTTCTCAGAAGCTGAGCTCAAAGCCCTGCTGGCTGAAGTTGGTTTGCATTATTTTGCCTTCCTTGTTGTATCTGCTCTGAGTTGGTTTGCTCCTCCACAGTTTTCTGGGGGTCTCTTGTCCACTTTTCACATACTTGTCAGCGTCACACATCACCATACTGACCACCCCCTCCTGTGGTGGTGACCTCTCTGTGAGTTCTCTTGGAGATCACCAGGGGACTCCCATTTTACAGATGAAGAAATTAATGTTCAAAGAAGTAATGCTACTTTTTTGTAACTGTATTTGAGCCCAAATCTTTTAACTATTAGTGTACAAAGAAATTTTAGAGATTCCTGTCCTGTATGCCTGGTGAAGAACAAAAGTAAAAATGCTCTGTGGCTGTGATATCTAATGACTCTTAATAGCCTCACACTTTCTGTATTGCTGGGCCTCATCCTTTTATTGAGAGAGAGAGCCTTATCCCAGATATATTAGTCACCATATTTCTTATACCCACTACCCCAACATCTCTCAGCTAAAGTTCAAGGAAGCAGCTCTAGGTGTTTCTTCCCTTCCCCCCTAGAGCTTAGGGGATGTATTGAATAAGTCAGGGTTGGATAGCTGACCACAGAATGGTTTGTGCTGGGGTTGACTGATGACCCACGAGGAGGCATGGACAAAGGTCTTTGCTCATTTCTGATTAGTTGGGTGATCACACCAGCTCTTCAAAATCTGGGCTGGAGAAAACTGCAAGAACCGGTCTGTGGGAAACAAGAAGAGAATGGGGACAGGACAGAGCTAAGCAGAGGAACATCTGAAGGGGACAGTCACAGACCATGAGAGATAAATGCAGAGAGGAGCCATCTCTATAGCCATCACTGATCTGATAGGCTTCTGTTTCCATATTCAATCTTTCTATTCCTCACTACAAGTATTATATTCAACAAACATCACCACGAGACATCAAGCAACCTCAGTTTTATCTCTTCCCTTTAAAATTCATACTGTGGAGCTAGCAACTCAACAACTTATATGGCAAATTTCTGATTTTTCTAGTTCCTTTGTGATAATAAGAGGTTCTCCAATCAGTAATTAATATATCCAGTCTTTTGTAATAAATAAAACTTTAAACTTTATTCAAAGCTATGGCTATTCCCTTCCCAGCTTGGATGTACAACTATATCCTCTGATTTGAGCTTCCTTCTCCCTCAGGGCTGAAGAGAAGCATGGAAAGGGACAAGAAAGCTCTCACTTGACAGATACTGTTTCAAGTTAATGTTGCACTTTCTGGTACTAGCTGACATTAAGGTTGATGCCTTTTTCATGGAGGTGTTTTTATAGGTTCTTTAGAGGACCACCTTCCCCATTGCTAGTTATTTTACCTGCATTTCCTTGATGTAGGGGATAATGTCCTTGGAGGCTGGATAACAACTTTTCCTTTGGCCTCTGGCTCTCAATCTATTCCTCCCTTCTGTACATGCTGGTCCCTATTTCTCTGTTGGGACATCATCACCAAGATTTAACCAGACAGCATTCTAGTTCTCTCTCCTAGCATATTCTCAGGAAAAATGCCTTTGTGCTTTGCCATGACAGATTCCTGAGAGGGTAGCCTGTTGCAGACTGAATATTTGTGTCCCCCCAAAATTCATATGTTGAAACCTAACCCTCAGTGTGATGGCATTTGGAGATGGGGTCTTTGGGAAGTCAGTAGGTCAAGAGGGTGGAACCCTCCTGAGTGGGATTAGTGCCCTTACAAAAGAGACTTCAGAGAGCCCCCTTGCCTCTTCCACCAAAGATGGCTGTCTATGGACCACGCAGTGGAGTTTCCACCAGATACCAAATCTTCTGGCACCTTCACCTTGAACTTCCCAGCCTCCAGGACTGTGCAAAATATATTTCTGTTGTTTATAAGCTACACATTCAATGTACTTTGCTACAGCAGCCTAAATGGACTAAGACACTGGCCTAGCTCAGGACAGCAGCCACTTCATCTTTGCTCTGCTATCAGAATGATTAATTAGTCCCTGTTCCTTAGATTTCTCAGGGGCAGGTCATAAACTAGACCTCCATGTCTCACAAACTTCAGGGGACACATACTGCATAATTGGAGGAATTTCCGTAAAGACCCTCCATCTTTATTTAAGGTGAAGGAGGAATTACCCTTCACCTGCCCCTTTGGGGGACAGTGTAGGACTTATAGCACACCAAGATCTCTTTCTAAATACTTTCCCCTAATTTCCAACAATCTTTGCTTGGCCTATCTACTTTTATAAACTGGGATTCAGTGGTTGAAGGTAGTTTAAACTGAGACTAAAAGTTTTATTTTATTTTATTTTTTAATATTTTTTTATTTATTTCTAGGAGAGAGAGACAGCATGAGCAGGGGAGGGTCAGAGAGAGAGGGAGACACAGACTCTGAAATAGGATCCAGGCTCTGAGCTGGCAGCCAGCACAGAGCCCGATGCGGGGCTCGAACCCACGAACCGCGAGATCATGACCTAAGCGAAAGTCGGACGCTCGACCGACTAAGCCACCCAGGCGCCCCTAAAAGTTTTATTTTAATATCCTCCTTCAATAACCACCCCCCCTTCCCTAAAATACTTGTTCCTTGCTAGTAAACCAGTCTAACTAACACAAAGTCCATGATCATGATTGTGGGAAAAACATTCCAGAAAAATCATGGAAGAAGAGAGGCAGTGGGGAAAGATGGGGCCCTATAATAGTAAGGTTTCAGAAAAATAGATGTAAGTGTCCTGCTCACATTCATTGTCCAATTGGTGGCCCCAAAATTTTAATAGCCCCCAGGCAGAGTTGCTGCTGCTACCTGCATGGTTGGGAGAAATGCCTAAAACCAATGACAAATAAAACAACTATTTCCCATGACACCTGAAGTTGTCTACAGACCAAGGTTCAACCAGCAAGTTATTAAATATATAAATGTCATTACCGCCATCCCAAAGTTGGATTCAACAGCATAGCAATTTTCAACTAAAAGAAATCATCCAAATTTCTGATCAAGATAATGAGTTAAGTTCATCTGAGAAGATGAGTCTTCCTAATTTAAAAATACACAATAAAGAAATGTTGGGGAAAAACTTAAAAATTTTTAAACAGGCCAGAACAATAACTATTTTAAAAGTATGATACTTGTGCACAAACACATAGATCAGTGGAACAGAATAGGAAGACAGAGAGACCCAAACACACATGGGAAATTAAAATATAAAATCAGCATTTCAAATCAGTAAGGTTAAAATGAGTTATTTGAGAAGTGATGCTGGGACAACTAGAAAACCATCTGGCAAAAAGTAAAGTTGGTTTCCAGTTCATAGACACACACAAAAACCCAAAGATTTATATATTAAAATGAAGCCATAAATATTCTAGAAGAAATATTAAACTATTTATTTATAATCTCAGATATCATAAAATGAAAACCTAAGTTGGGCACTCCAAAACTACAAAAGATCTTCATAAATATACCCCACAAACAAAAGACTAATGACAAATAAGGAAGATATTTGTACTTTATATCACAGTTAAAGAGCTAATTTCCTTAAAATGTGAAAAGCTCCACCACACAGTAGAAAACTGGTCAAGGGATGCGAAGAGATGATTCACAGAAAAGTAAATCCAATACATTTCCTGAACTTATGAAAGATATTCGCTATCACTTATAATAAGAGAAGTGGAAATTAAAGCTACAAAAAGATACTGTTTTCTGCTTTTAAGACTGGCAAAGAACAAAAAGTTAGCTAACATCCCTGCTGTTGAAGATGTGGGAACATAGGCATCTTCATCCACATGGGGGAAATAAACTTGGTACAGGCTCTACGGAGGGCCATCCCTATCAAAATAAAAAAGAAATAAATGGGTTCTTTGGGCCAGCCATTCCTCCCTAGAGATACACAAAAATGAAATTATATAAATGCAAGGATATTCATTGCAGTAAAATGAGATATTTAAGAATATTCATTGTAGTATTATTTGTAACAGTAAAATACAGGACATAACCTAAATGCTTGTGAGTAGGGGACCGGTAAAAAAAACAACAACAACACAACAAAACAAAGTAGCCACTGCAAGAATGAAGACATCCTAATACGTACTGATCTTATAGATCTTATAGAATTTTCATACGAATGTCCATATGTAGCATGCTTTGTATATAGTGATATAAAATATTTCTGATGGAGGTTACATAAGAAATTAGTAATAGTGGTTTTTATCTAGAGAAAGTCTCTGATTGACTGAGGGGTAGACAGGGGTAGGAAGGTGTCCCTTTTATGCTCTACTTTTCTTCTGGGGAGGAAAACTTTTTGAAAGATTGGAACCCCAAGTCCAGGCTGATTTGGGCCAAATTTACACTACCATTGTGGTGCAGAAGCTCTGAGCTGAGAAACTTATGGAAATATTGGTCCAGATGTGGAACATCCCAACAGAGACCCAAAAAGGGTATGGAAATGACCCCAACAGGAACACCTCCACAACACAGGGCACCATCACTAGCTGGGCTCAGGACTGTCATCCAGCCACAGTGTTTTTTTGGGTCGTCAGATTTCTCCATTTATTCTATCTTATGACTTTCCTGTCTCTGGGTCTCTAATTTCTTTTTCTTTTTCTTTTTTTTTAAGCCACTATGCTAGCCACAGGGACAGACATGCGGCCTCACTGTTCCCAGATCTAGTCCTGGTAAGCTTCATCACGCCTGATTGCCATCCTAATCCATTCCTTCTCCATTTCCCATCTCATGTTTGTTCTTCAGTTCTTTCTATGATGTAGCATTTACTTGGGCACTTCTGTACAATAATTCTGCTTTTACAGCCTGATAAAGCTGTTTTAAACCTGGCTCGGATAAATTTCTTTTCTAATGTAACACTGTCCCAGGACCCCTTAGCCCCACCCTAGTGGAATTGCCCAACCTAGGTGTGGGAGCATGTAGATACCATCTACTGAATGAAGCTTCATTCTCTAAGACAGCTGGTCTCAGGGATTCTCCACTGCCCCCACACCCACCCCTCCACCCTTCCCAGTCTCACTGGTAATCCTGGGAGAGCTTCTCCTCTTCCTCTCTCCACTTTCACCCTTAGGTTCATAGCTACTTTGCTGATAGCAGACAGTAAAGAATGGTTCAGAGAGTGTGCATTTTTTTCTCCCACCACAGGGCTGCTCGCCAAAGATTTTCTACTGAATTTGAACTAGCTTTGTTGCAACTGACCTGACATTTTCTCTGAATTCTCTTTAACTGTATTGATGTCATTTTGTAAGGAGATGATGAGTTTAGCATGTTGTTCACTCCCTACTTTCTTGTACTCTTCCCAGTATTCCTTCTCACTGAGTTTCTCAAGAAATAGTTTCTCAGCATTATTTATTTGCATGCGCATATCTGTTGAAAGAAAATAAAGATACCATGTCATTTCTGTTGTTCTTGCAACCATTGTATGTTGCAATTGGATTTTATGATGTTAAGGTCCGATACTAAAATGTTGTTAATTCATAAATACAAGCTTTTAACTCCAGTTAAAGGAAATCTAAACTATTCAAACTATTGTTTATCCCCCATGATTCATAATCTAAGTAAAATTAAACTTCCAATTATAAAGGAGATGTGTGGTTTTAGGCCGTGACTGACAGCTATCATAGACAACCTATATGCCTAGGAACCCACAAGCTTAAATTATTCCCATGATAGCTTGAAAAGAGTCCTGTTTTGTACAATAGATTATGTTGCAAATACTGTCTATTAACAAATTGTGATTTTTCTGACCATTATATCTCTGGGAAAAGTGACTTTAACTTATATCTTTGTGCTGTCCTTGGCAACCATTTTTGTAAGTAAGTGGGCTGATTCCATCATCATTGTTTGGGCTTCCTTTGTGTGAAATGATACCATATGACAATAATATCAACGTCTTCCCCTGTGCCCACTTACTAAGGCCTTCAGAGTAAAAGATTAATTCTTTAGCACAATATGTGCAAATATTGAGCTATCTCAACTGTATAAACGTTCAGTACATCCTGATGCACTTGCTAAATGTGATATGCTACTCAATCTTTAGGCTGGGTCTCATGCTTCCAAGTATTTTGGAAACAAAAGCATGACAAAGAGCAAGGTACAATGAACTGGATGGCTATTTGTCTCAGTGCCACACACCATCTGGTTTGAGAGCTCCCCAAAAGGCAAGACCACATCTTATTCGTGTCTGTAAATTCAGCACTTGGCACAGAGTTTGGCAATTAGTTGGTGCTCAGTAAATGTTTCTGGAATGACTGAGGCACTCCCATCAGGCCAGAGGGATGTTCTTCAGTATAGAGGGCCAGAAGAACTCCAGACATGTCTTTTTTCAAAGATGTAAATAAGAAATTTTTAAATGCCTTAATAAAGGGCACTTGTTGTTGCCATTAAACAATTAATACTGTTATATCTTATCTGATGATCTGTCATCTTACTTGGTTAGATTGCTGCTATCTCAGCCCTGGGCCACATTCAGCCTTTGAGGGGAGGGCTGGTTAATGTCACTGAAGATTTTGAAAGACAGGTGGATGTCGTGGCTGTTGTTCTACTCCCCCAGAACCTAGCCCCCTTCCCTTCTCCTACCCCTTGTCAAATCAGTAGGCCAATTACCGTGGCCCCTTCTCCTGGCCATAAGGATTTGTCCAGGGATGAGCATATTTCTCAAGTGAGGCACATGCTCAGAGTCTTTCTACTGAAGCTGGTGTAAAACATGTCTCTTTTGTTTACATTTTGAGGTTAAATGGATGTAAGGTGAGAAATGTCCATGGTCAGAGTTCCAGCCTCCTGGGGACAACAGCCTCAAATAAAGGAGCCAACCCTCAGGGAAAAGACAGAGAGAGGGGGGCAGTAAGGGGTAGAGGAGTACAAGGGGGAGAGAAAGAGGCAGAAGCAGAGGAGATTAAAAAAATCTGAGATCTGACAGCATGTGAGGCTTTGGGTCCAGGTCAGTAGCAATCTGCCTTTTCTGTTTGGTTATATGAAAAAATTAACATCCTCTTTATGCTTAGGCTATAGTTTAGGTGACATTTTTATCCTTGAGACTAAAGGCTCCTAAGCAAAAGCTGGAAAAAAAGGGGTTACATCAGTCCTTCTCAAACCTTCATGTGCATAGGGATTCCCTAGGGTCTGCAGACTGTAACTCAGTAGGTGTGGCTGGGTCTGAGATTCTGCACTGCTCCCCACCCCAAACTGGTGTGCAAGTGACTACCTGGTACATGACAGAACCTCATCAGAAAGACTTTTTCAGAGTCACCTGCCCTCTCACTTTTCTGTCTCTCCTTCGGCCTCAATGGGCTCTTTTCTTTCTTGGACCACCTCCCATGCCCAGCACTCCTCTGTTGTGCCTGGTCACCCAGCTGGGCGCCAGTCTTGTATGACACACACGTTCCAGCACTCAGTCCAAACCATAAACAGGCACACCTCTGCTAGCTGGGCTCATTTCCCTGCAAAGGCAGTTTTGTGAGCGCATCTGAGTATCCTTTGTGGTCTCACTCCCACCTCAAGGGACTTATTAAATTACTACTTCCAAACATAAGCAGAACTCTCCTGGAGAGGAGCCCTCAAAAATACAGCATCCACCACCTCATGACATCACCATTGCCCATAAAAAGGCAGGTCAGAAAAGGCTTATGGGAACAGTTGTGGAGACCCCTAAAAATGAAGTTTTCTGATTGATGGTTTTTGGTCTTGGTAACTATTTCATTCAAAACCACAAATATTTACAGATGGTGTGCTTGCTCTGTGTCAAGTGCTTGGGTAAGTAGGCTCTTTGAAATACTTGGGACACATTCAGGAAAGTGAGTCCTTGTTTTGCCTCCCACTTCTAATACTGCTTCCTGAGAACACTCAACATCTCTTCCCCAAGTTTTCCAGCTTCCTAGCTAAGATGGTATTTATAGAGGTCCTGGCAAAAGACCTGGTTTGGAAATCTTAGCAGCAAGCTTAGGATAAAGGAATGAAAAAAAATTTTTTAAGACAGAAAGTGTGAGTGCCTGAGTCGGGGAGGGCAGAGGGAGAGGGAGAGAATCCTAAGCACGTTCCATGCTCAGTGTGGAGGCCGACTTAGGGGCTCAATCTCATGACCTGTAAGATCATGACCTGAGCTGAAATCAAGAGTCAGTTGCTCAACCCACTGAGCCACCCAGGTGTCCCAAAAATATTTTTTAATGCATGTGTCAAAACTATGTATGACTTCCTGCAGGACCATGGTATTTCCTAAGCCCATGGCAAGACGAAATCCTGGGTCTTTCATCTTCTACACCTAGCATCATTTCTATCCATGTCTTCTACCTTTCCCCCTGGTCAACTCTAATCCTGCTTTCCCCCAAGTGAGGGTCTTATCTCCCTTGGCAATATTGGTGTGGAGGGAAGCTTTAGGGTAATAAGCACCTTGTTCCCAAGTCTGAACTGAAGTTGAAGCCAAAGAAACTGCCAAACAAGAGAATTTCCACAAACAAAGAACAAATCCCCACTGTGAGGACTTCAGGGTAGTAGCTAACAGGGTGTTGTCTGGTGTCAAGAGCCAGGTGGTTTTCTTCTGTCTTTGGTTTTGATCAGTGCCCTTCCTCCTCCTCCTCACTAGGCCTCAGCAGCTCTGCCCACTTGTTTCCCTCTCCTGTCCATTTAGCCACACATGTGTGTGCTTGTGGTGTTAATGATCTCATATGAAACATGTTCATGGCATTCTGAACATATTAGGAGACAAAAGCATTAATGCATTCAAGAAATAATTTGAGGCAGCTTTATAATTCTCAAAGTTCCTAAGTCACCTTTCAAGTTTTCTTCCTGGTCTCTTTCAAACTTCCATTTTTCCTTCATTGCTTCTTCAACATCTTCCCTTGTTACAACTGGTGATCCCTCCAACTTCTCTTCACTCAGCTCCTTTAGTAGGTTCCGTATGTGCCAAGTCTGTTCATCCTTCAAGTGTCTGTTCTGTCATGACAATCAACAGTACATAACAGCATCTGCTCAAGTATTTACATTGATTTGCCTCAACACAGAGTTGCATACTGAGGCTTGCAAAGTGAGAAAAAAACATTTAATGAAGTAAGTTTATACAATATCTCTAAGATATTATAGAATATGGAAGACTCAAAATAAAATTAAATCCATCAACATAGTAACTATTGGGTAGAAAGTTACATTTAAAACCCAGTCTATCACCCTATTATAGGATCAGTGAACATTAAAGTTAGACCTTTAAGGCCAATTTCTTCAATCTCCCACTAATACCGTTCTTCTCTAGTGATTGTCATTCATTTAGTCAGTATTTATGGAGCATCTACCATGTGCCAAGCAGTCTTCCAGACACTAGGAGTAAATCAGCGACCACTATGTACAAAATACAGTAGCGCCTTCACCTGGCCACTGGACTTATCCAGGGTGAGCATGTGTCACAAGGGAGGCACATGCTCAGAGTCCATCCCTGGAAATACTTTCACTGAAACTGACAGAAAACATGTCTTTTGGTCTCCATTTTGAGGTTAAAAGGATGTAAGGTGAGAGGTGTCCATGGTCAGAGTTCTGGCTTCATGGGGACAACAGATTCAGAAAAAAAGATGCTTTGGTTGCAAAGGTAATAATTTAACCACAACTAGCCTAAGCAGAAAGAGGATTTTAAATCTGCTCTCCCCCTCCTTCTCTCTCATTCCCTCTCCTCTTCTACTTCCCTATTTCCCCCTTATCACTCTTTTTTCTCTCTTCCCCCTGAAAATTGACTCCTTTGTAAAATGGTACAGCTACTCTGTTTAAAAGGATGTCAATTTCTTATAAAACTAAACATTTGCTTATCATTACAGCTCAGCAACTCAGCTCTAGGGCATTTATCTCAGAAAAATGAAAGCTTATATTCACATGAATATAATGCTTACAAAAGCTGTATTTGTCATAGCCAAATACTGGAAACAACTCACATCTTTCAATAGGTAAATGGTTGAATAAATTGTGGTATATTCATATCATGAAATAAAAATGAATAAAAGGAGCCAACTAATTATACATGCAGCAAACTGAATCTCCAGAGAATTCTGCTGAATGAAAAAAGCCAATCTTCAAAGATTACTTACTACATGATTCCATTTATATAACATTCTTAGAATTAAAAAATTATAAATGTGGAGAACAGATTAATGGTTGCCAGGAGTTAATGAAGAGGTGGAATTGGGAGTGAGTGGCTATAAAAGGACAATATGAGAGACACTTGTGTTAATGGAAATGTTCTGTATCTTGACTGTATCAATGTCAATATTGTTAATGTTAATGTCCCAACTGTGATGATATTGTACTATAGTTCTGTACTATATACAGGAACTATAGTTCCTATACTATAATTATAGGAAACCAGGTATGGGTACACAGGATCTCTCTGTACTATTTTTTAAATAACTGCATGCTAATCTATAATTATTTCAAAAAGTTTAATTTAAAAAATGAAGGTCAAGCAATATTAGCCACTTATAAACAATTTATTGTTCTTTACTCAGTTCTCACATACTCAATTTTCTTAAATGAAATAGATTCATGTTTTGTTTTCTTATACATAAATTGAATTACTTTGGCTCAACATGAATTATTTGAAAATGAAATTTTGTAGAAACTTGAATAATAACAATGGAAATATCCCTCGCCAAAGGGATTGTACTGCTAATACTTTTTTTTTTTTCCAAATATGGACTTTTCCACTTATTTTTGTAGAAATGGAAAATTCCTTTATCAAGTATAGTCTGAATATGAAATAAAACTTTATCTGATTTTGTTTATATTAGCTCATTTTATTAAGGCAATAATCACTTCAAAATCAATTCCAGCTCAAAAATAGGCAAAAAATATCCAAAGACAGTGATCATTTAAAAACCATTACATATAATTCATAAATGTGTAATCAATCAATACATTTTCCTTTTACTTTCCATACTTAATACTTGTCAAAGTGAATCCAGTTCTCTTAGATCAAATTTTTAACACAATGACTATTCTTTCCAAATATATGATATTTTTATTTATAAATTAAAATAGTATCACATGTCCTAAAGCTGTATTTGAATGTTACATAAACATGACTAAATCATATTTGGCATTATATGCAAATTTAATAACATCTATATTAAACTCCCAAAATCCCATAATGAATTTCAAGTGTATGGGAAATGTATCTGGCAACATGTTACAAAATTTGCTATATCTGAAAAATTATTTTGAGTGATATACTGAAATACAATTTAGTTAGCTATATTCACCAATGTGTTAAAAAAAAAAAGACATTTATCCTACAAAGCAAAACATTATCACACTATAAAATAGAAGGAAGGAGATTAAATAAATAAAAAGAACTGATTTTGTTTTGTTATAAAGCCATCTTATGGGCTTTGCCTTTTTTAACTTTTTAAGATTTGCAAGAATAAGAACAGAAGTTGCCAGAATAGTACACAGGGCTTCACCTTACTATTTACCCTGCTTCCCCATTGATGACATCATACATAACCACAGCACCTTATCAAAACGGAGAAACTGACATTTGTACAATGCTATTAAGTAAATTAGAGAATTTAATTTGGAATTCACCAGTTTTTACATGTGTTCATTTTACTTGTTTTTAGTGGATAAGTATTATGAAAATTTGTCACATATACAGATGAGAATTATCACCATATAGATGATATTTGAGGCCATAGTGTTAAGTAAGGTCTTTAGATTTAAAGGGAAGAGTTGGGATCAGAACCCTGGAAAATACCTAATTAAGGGATGGGTCCAGGAAAAGAGCAATGAATGAAAAACAAGAAATGGTTGGAGAATAATGGTTGGAGAATGATGTCCTAGAGCCAAAGGAAGAGAGAATTTCAAGATGACAGGGCTGACTGCTGAAGGCACGAGGGATAAATTAAAGACTAAAAAGAGGCATTTGACCTGGCTAATTGGTCATTAATAACTTCTGTCCTAGCAGGTGTGGTGGAATAGCAGGAGTGAAAGGACAAATTGGAGGTAAGGAAGTGGACAGAGTGAACTATGACATGTGTAATGACATGAGTGGAGCAATGAATGCAAACAGAGAGAAAGAAAGATAATCAATGAAGTGACAGTCCAAACAAAACTCACACAAAGGAAGAGATGATGGGGAGGAAGGATTTCTAAATTTGACCTAACAGAAGAGAAAAAGTATGTCTTGTTAATAAGTCATATTTAATTTAGCAAGTAAATATCTGTGACCTCAAAAATGTTTCCTTCCATTGGCATTAGTGTGAATCACCTCAACAAATATTTATTGAACACCAACTTATGCTGGGCCCTTCCAGAGAAAAAAAAGGTAAGTAAGATTTGATTGCTGCTGCCTAAAGAACTTTCAATTCAATAATGGAGATACATTTGTATGGAGCATTCCAGCTTAGTTTGGGGGAACGAAAAGGAGCTGGCCAAAAGAAGAGCATTCCAGAGGATGAAACAGCCTGCAGAAAGGTACAATAATGAACAAGACTGGGTTTTCCAAGATTTAAAAGAAGCAGTGGTGGAAAAACTGGAGACAAGGTTGGAGAGGTAAGCAGAGGTCAGATCTCGTAGGGGCTCAAAGACGTTAGTACAGAGAGTGGATTTAATTTTTTGTACCAAAGAAAGCTACTGTAAGGTTTTAAGCACTGAAAGGTTTACAATATTTAAAGGGTTGCACTGTGGAAAATGTACTGAATAGAAGAAGGATGGATAAGAGTTGGTGGTGACCTAAATTGGGGCAGTAGCAGCATAAATGGAAAGAAATAGATACATAGCTGGAGCTGGAGTCTGCCTTTCCATGTTCGTCACTGCTGGGTCTACATGACCCCAGAATATGTAGGCCTATCCCATCCTCATGAAAATAAGACTTTTGTTTCTGGCTTCAAATTAGGGGCTTTGGGAAAGTGATTCTCCTCAGTCCTGATCAGTTGTCATTTCTACAACCAAATGGAAGTCCCAAAGCTGACCTAAGAGTCCCAGTGCTGACCACTGGGAGGATGTGCATTGGCCCCTAGTGGCAGCTTACTCATCTAACGTGCTATGGATCTCATCATGTGGAACCTGCATCCAAGCACCTAGACCAAGCATCCCCTTTCCATTCTTACCCATAGACCTGAGTTTCTCATAAACAGGCTTTAGTAACTGATCCTTGAGAATCACAATAATGTCAGGGTCACAGTTAAATCACCACCATGGCATGTCTAGCCCCCAAAATATTGCTGAATGAATGACTAAATTAGCCCTATTTAGAAGACAGGAATCCCCATGTTATAGGAGGGAAACTGAGGCTCACATCAGTTTTGGCCAAATGATACAGTTTTGGCAGTAAGTTGTACAGTCAGGATGCAAACTCAGGTCTCTGACCCTAGATTCCATAAAAACTTGTAGATATAGTCATTTTAGACAAAAGCCAAATAAAACATCTAACTGTGGAAGTTTTAGAGTCCATATAAATATTTTAATAGGGAATAGTCTCAGTATTTCCTTATCCCCTTAAGGGAAAAGTTGTGTTAATTGTCACTTACTCATATACAGCATGACTTGGATATTCATTTCAATCTGATTTTATAAAAACAACATATCATCTTAAACATTAGTCATTTTAACAACTGAGATTATACTTTTCAAATAATATTTACATATGCATATCCTGAAAATCTAAGAGCAAAAAGATAGAGAAATTAAAAACAGAAAGCCAATGTTTTATCATTTGGCTAAATAAGAAACTAAAAGATAAATGTTTCCAGAGCCTTAAATTTTTGAACACAAGATTCAGTGTCATCATGATCTAAATAACACAGCTCAAGCTGACTTCCTTTGACACTGTAATTAATATAATAGGAACAGCAGTACCCTTTTGCCTTATATGTACAAAAACCTTAGATTGTAAATTAATCATTTCCAAGCACCAACGAAGGTACTTTCCTAGTGTACATGTCATGATAATTCACAATTTTTAAAGCATTTGTGTAAATGTTTAATAAATAGATATAAGCTTTAAATGTTATACTCACTCTTTCATGATACTTTTGGTTCTTTTCTCTAAGTCTCTTTATTTGAGCCATAAATCGTTCTACTGCGTTTTCCTTTATTTGACAGCTGATAATAACAAAGAAAAGATGTTTTACAATTATTCATCTTGGAGAATTAATGGGACAAGTTTAAAATTTTAAACTAAATTATTTGAATTGAAATAAAGTATTGGATGCATTATAAAAACCCATGTAGGCATCAGAAATCTTCTCAAGTGAATTTTTGTGTGTGTGTTTCTGAGTACATTTTCCTCAGTAAAATATATATTAGAGAGATAACTTCAAGGTTTTTTTCCCCTAAATCAACCCCCATTTGTGTTTCGTAGTCATAATTTTTATACTTTCTAACTATCTATAAATTATTCAGCTTAAAGGGAACCTAGGAAAGGGAACACAGGAAACATGCTTTCTAGAAATCTAAATATTTCAAACAAAAATGACAAAACAAAGGCTTTATAGGGCAGGCACATCTTCTTGAAAGAGGAAGATATACTAGGCATATCTCTGGTTCAAGTTCATTAGTAAACCATCTCTTCTATAAATCTCTTCTTGACGCAAACACATTTCTTTAATACCCAACAAGTATTTGTTTAGCATCTGCCACGTACAAAGGAGAGACAGAAAGTGCAAAAAGACTTTGTGTAGGCCATCTGATAGCTCTTTGAAGTGAGTAGATTTCTATTATCCAGTACATCTTGTAACTTTAAATCTGAGACCAAAATAACAAAATGGAAATAACTTTATGTAAACACCTTTCCTCAATTAAAACAAAACAAAACAAAACAAAATATATAGCACCTCTGTGGTGTAGTGAACAGAGATGGTGTTAAAGATTGAGAAACTCTTGTTTTCAATCTTGTCCTTGTATCTTCTTACCTATAGATCTCAGACAAGTCACTTCTCTGAGTATCAATTTCCAAGCTATCAGTGGTGACAACAATACCTAGCTCTAATCCTATAAAGATTAAGGTAAGAAATTGTATGTGAATGTTTCTAGCATAAAGTAAGTGCTTAGTAAATTTCAGTTGAAATGAATCTTATATCTTCAGCCCTTCCTCCAAAATACTACTTATATTTGTGGCATTGTGTATTTAGTAGAGAGAAAAATAAGGCTCCTTCTTTCTCAGTGATGAGAAAATACAACATAAAAACAAAACAAGCAATTTTTTTAGTGGCAAAAGTGCTCTGTTTGGATACTATGAAACTTGGATTTCAGGCTTCTCCACTAACTGCCTAAGGACTCTTAACCTAGTTAGGCCTTGTCTTATTCTTCTGTATGTAAAAGAATTGAAGGGGATGAGCTCTATAGTTTTTCATTTCAAACATTATGCAATTTACATTGTTCATTGTTCCCTTTATGCATTCACAAATACAAGATTTAATGAGCTGCTGCTGTGTGCCCAGTATTGTTTATGGCATTATGGAGATAGTGTTGAACAAGACCTCTGTGATCCTTGCCCTCAAGGAGTTTCCATTTTATTAGACAATAAAGAAGTACACACACAATCATATTATTTATCCATTGTTATGGGGGAAATAACAGGCTCTGACAAATACAGCAAATGGAAGAGGCTACTACTCTACACAGGGCGGTTTCCACACAATAATAAGAAATAAGGCTATAGGTAGGTCTATACTACCTTTTTACTTCTCACCTAATGCTTAGGTATACAAAAATTTTGAAGGAGTGCCTTGTCTATTTCCCATTTTAAGGAGAAAAATATTGTAAATGAGAATTATCTGAAAAAACCCTATGCAAATGTTCACACATTATGCAATTCCTGCAATTATAAATATGGTAACCTAACTCAGTATGGGTGAAGCAGGCAAATGAATCTTAAGAATGTGATCTCCATTTGTTGAGATGGAGTCTTTGGATGGTCTAGTTTATAGGCTTACTCTTGGCTTCAGCTGAGAGCCTTCCTTGGTGATGACTGAGTATGCAAAGATGGGTCCAGAGATTATATCCTGGCCAACCCCAGATACTGCATGGCACACACTTACATTAAAAAAAATTCTCCTTTTTTTTTTTTAATTCAAAGTTAATTGCACATCCTGTAATTTTATTTGCTATATCTGGCAACCCTACACTTCAGCCTACCACCCCTCTGCTCAGAGCAGTTAGGAACAAATGACCTAGGGC
Organism: Hyaena hyaena; assembly: GCF_003009895.1. NCBI lineage: Eukaryota > Metazoa > Chordata > Mammalia > Carnivora > Hyaenidae > Hyaena > Hyaena hyaena. The sequence goes on along the minus strand of NW_024081297.1, from coordinate 614,954 downwards.
TCTCTGTCTTCTCTTCCTTCTGCAGTGAGCAGTTCAGCAAGACCTAAATGGCACCAGCAGGCCTCAGGGTGATTCTGAGATGCCCTAAAGGTTTTGGTGGCTTCACTGGCTCAGTTGTGGCTCACCTGGTAGTCACAGGTCTAAGTTTCTGAGTCTTTCCTTGGAATTTACTTCAACCTCTTTAGGTCTCACGAAGATGAAACTGAACGTCAGAACTCAACACTCTTAGCCACTGTGGGAATTCAAACTTCCCTGTTCTCTATATACTCTTTCCTTTTCATAACTTTCTCAGATGCCATAGTAGCCTACATGTCACACTAAATGCTGAAGCCAAGTGGGACAATAAACCAATGAGATAATATATATTAAAGTCATTTGGAAAGGATACACACTAGTCTAAAGCACAGTGATATGAAATGGTTAGTAATACAACATGTCACCTTTCCCCTTCCCTCTCTGTATTATTAAAATATTATTGGGGGGGAGGGGCAAGATGGAGGAGAAGTAGGGAGCTCCGTACCTGCACTCGCGCCCAAGCATCACACGGAAAAGATCTGAAGCCATAGGAAACCGTACCACACCCAAGAGATTGGGAGAGAAAGGACGCAGATTCCACTGAGAAAGCCTTCTAACGGCTACCTCAAGAAACAAGCCATAGTACACAAGGTTGAGAGTCCCAAATATCACTACGAATAGGAAAATAAAATAACCAAGGTCTCAACAAGAGATACCGTTCAAAAACACTCTCTGAAAGGATAGGCCCTGGACAGTCAAAGAGTCTTCTTGGATATAGCAGCGCTCATAGATACAGAGAGCATAACAGGTCTTTAAAACCAGCAAGAGCCGGAAAGCTAACTAAAATGACTAAACGAAAGAGCTCTGCTCCAAAGAAACTCCAAGAAGAAATGACAGCTAACGAACTGCTCAAAACAGATATCAGCAGCATAACTGAACAAGATTTTAGAATAATAATGGTAAAATTAATAGCTGGGCTTGAAAAAAAAATATTATTAATGTGTCAACTTTCTCCCTCCGTGCAATTTCACAAAGTTCTCAGAAGGAAAACAAATGAATCTGAACTTTAAAAAATGTTATACTTTTGTCAAATTTTTAACCTATAATCATATCCATACCTCTTTCTAAATCTATTCATACATTGTAGAATACTGGGGGAAAACAAGTATAAAGGAAAAAATAAAAACCACCATTACTTATAAGTGGTGGTCACTTTATAGATTGGGCATTGGCAGTCTCAGCTCTTCACAGTCATAGAGGTTTATGACCTTATTTTCTTGGGATAGATTTTAAAAAATGTTCAGTTGTTAAGAAATCATCAATTACCTACTATGTGCTCCCAGCAATCTGTTTGAAAATGATATTATATAAGAGAGAAGGAAGAATCTTCCAGGGGACCCTTGGACAATCCCTTCTCAGACAGTGAGGTGGGTGTTTTGGCTAATTTGTCATGTGACAAAAGTTCTGTTACCTGGTAACACCTGGAATGAGTCAAGTGTCATTAGCAGAGTATAGTACAGTCAGGCCTTGACTGTTTCAGTCCATGAGATTGTTTATTTAGTCTTAAAGCAGAGAACAAAAGCATGAGATGTGCAGTTTATATAGTGCACTAGATCATGAGAATTTTTAAATGTTTGTCTTTTTTAAACCTCTGTTAAAAAAGAGAGATACTGGCCTCTGATTGTCCTAGAAGGGAGTGAAACAGCTGTATTTGGATGTCATCACCGTAAACCATGGGAGCAAATTAGAGAGCAGGTTGTATTCACAGAGCCTGACTTTTTGTCCACCTCTCTGAAGATAAGGGAAGTTTTCAGTTATGTTGTCAAATGAGTGTGGGTAGTTTCTGGTTATAACTTAATGTTACCTCAAGTAGAAAATAAAAGGGAATTTTGTTAAAAGTCCCTTCTCATGGGTGTTTCTCTCTGAGTGTTCTGACCCTTCTACTCAGTGCCCTCCAAAAAGAACAGACAGGAGAAGGAGATGGATTTTCTCTGAATGTTGTTAAAAACAAATAGTTACCAGCATTCCAGGCTCCTCACTTTCAGCCTTGTTCCCCTCCAATAGTTTCCAATTCCTGAATCCCAAATATTCCACTGGGCTCAGCTTATCTGACCCTTACTTATACCACTAGACCGGTGTCACTCTGCCTTCTCTCAGCTCCTGGACTGTGAAACCTCTCCCTCTCTACAGCGTCTTTTCCATAAGCTTTTCTCTCCTTCATTATATCTCTCCATAACACCTGTTCCTCTTCCAGACATCAGCTCCAATGTCACTTCCTCAACAAGCTTGGAGGAAGGTCACTCCCTGACCCCTCTGACCATATCAGGTCATTTAGTTAAACTGTTACATAGGACCCTACACTTTTCTTTCATAATGTCTTAATTGTAGCTATGCAATTATTTTTTAAAAAAGTTTGAGTTTGTCTAATGTCCGCCTCCCATGCCTCATCAGGGCAGGGGCCAGGTGGTCTGTTTGCTATTGTCCTCTAGCACTTGCCTTGGACTTGGTACACATTCAAGTACTGGTTCAGTAAATGCATGAAGTATGCTTTTTTAAAAATTTTAACTCCAGTATAGTTAATAAAATGTTATATTAGTCTCACATGTACAATAATATCAATGCAACAATTCTATACATCACTCATTGCTCATCATGATAATTGTACTTTTAATCCTCAACACCTATTTCACCCACCCCCATACCAACCTCCCCTCTGGTAACCATCAGTTTCTTCTGTATAGTTAAGAGCCTGTTTTTGGCTCCTCTCTCTCTCTCTAGTTATTCATTTGTTTTATTTCTTAAATTCCATGTATGAGTGAAATCATACGGTATTTGTCTTTCTCTGACTGACATTTCACTTAGCTTTGTTCTCTGTAGATACATCCATGTTGTTGCAAATGGCAAGATTTCATTTTTATGACTAAATAATATTCCATTGTGTATGTATATATGTGTGTATACACACACACACACACACACACACACACACACATAATTGATCTATGTGCCTATTTTTGTGCCAGTACCATACTGTTTTGATTATTACAGCTTTGTAGTATATCTTGAAATCTGGGATTGTGATACCTCCACTTTTGTTCTTCTTTTTCAAGATTTCTTTGGCTATTCAGGGTTGTTTGTAGTCCTAAACAAATTTTAGGATTATTTGTTCTAGTTCTGTTGGTATTTTGATAGGGATTGCATTAAATGTGTGGAATGCTTTAGGTAGTATGGACATTTTAACAATATCTGTTCTTCCAATCCATGAGCATGGAATACCTTTCTATTTGTTAGTGTCATCTGCAATTTCTTTCATCAAGGTTTTATAGTTTTCAGAGTACAGGTCTTTTCCCTCCTTGGTTAAGTTTATTCCTAGCTATTTTATTCTTTTTGGTTCAATTGTAAATGAGATTTTTTTCCCCTTAATTTCTCTTCTGCAACTTCATTATTAGTAATAGAAATGCAATTGATTTCTGTATTCTTATTTTGTATCCTGCGACCTCACTGAATAAATTGATCAGTTCTAGTAGTTTTTTGGTGGGGTCTTTAGGGTTTTCTACATATAGTATCATGTCATCTGCAAATAGTGAGAGTTTTACTTCTTCCTTACCAATGTAGATAACTTTGATGTTTTTCTTAGCTGATTGCTGTGGCTAGGACTATTTTGAATAAAAGTGGGGAGAGTGTACATCTTTTTCTTATTCCTGACCTTAGGGGAAAAGCTCTCAGTTTTGCATCACTGACTATGATGTTCACTGTGTGGCTTTCATATGTGGCCTTTGTTATGTTGAGCTATGCTCTTTCTAAACCTACCTTGTTGAGGATTATGAAGTCCATTCTTATATGGAAAAGAATGAAATTAATTCATTCACTCTCTTAAGAATTACCATTAAAACACCTACTCTGTGCCAAAAGCTAGGGTTCAAAATCTTTCCAGGGGTTTACTATCTATGAAAATATAAATATCTAATAGGTATTACCTCTAGTTTTAGCTCTAGCTCTTGGGAGTGAGACATTAAGAAATATTTTTATTAAAAATAATTCTATCATTTGGATTTGATCTGTAGCCACTGGAGAAGTACACTAATTATTCTATATTATATTTTAAGAGGCAAACCAGCCAGCTGTTATATACAAAGTGTATACACGGTATGTGGGAGAGTGACCAATAATACAATGGAGGGAGAGAGAGAGAGATCCAAAACCACATTAATGAGTACAGTTTCACAGCTACTGCTTGGAATATGTTACAGTCAAAGTTTCAAAAACTTAAAAAAAATCTGCACATAGCACAAGAGTGCAATTATGCTTCTAATCTACCTCCAGTCCAGCTCTCTTGACAGCTTTTGAGTGCATCAATCACTGTCCATTTGGAATTATATGAATTTTAACAATGATTTCCATTTACATATGGGGACATTTGGATTTCATACTCTAAGCTTACTGATAGTCTAGAAGTGCTTCACTGGTAGGCAGTTGGACTTCTTTGGGTGGCCCACTTTGACTATCCTTTTTATTTGCTTTCTCTGTGCTGTCCATTGTGTTGCTTTGTCAGTAAAACGTATGCCTGTTTAGAAAAGAAATAGGAAAAGCAAATAAATTCTGTCTTTGCCCCTCTACTTGTGTTTACTGAAGATAAGGAACTGCCGGCACTTAATTTAAAACTGTTTTTTCCATTCAGGCTTCCATGTCCCCTGACCTATCATCCACTGCAGTGCTGGGACATCAGTGAATCAATGGATTCTTGGGTCTACTAAGTTCCATGTTTGGACCAGGTACAGCATTTCCCCATCCGAAACTTTGTCTTTTCTTTTTTAAAGTTTATTTATTTTGCAAGATATAGAGCACATGCCTGCACATGTGCAGTGGGGAAGGGGGAGGAGCAAGGGGAGGGGGAGGGGTAGAGAGAGAATCCAAAGCAGGCTCCATGGCGTCAGTGTAGAGCCTACAGTGGGGCTTCATCCCAGGAACTGAACTGTTGAGATCATGACCTGAACTGAAATGAAGAGTCTGCTGCTCAACCAACTGAGCCACCTAGGCGCCCTTCCCTACCCAAACTTTCTAAGACATTCATCCCTCTTATGTTATCCATTTACATCTCTTGTCCCTATCAAGCTTTTCTAAGAACAAGGACTAAACTTTTCCCGTCATTTTATTTCTCCACAGTGTTACTGCATATAATAGCAGCTCAGGAAGTCTGTTAATTTTTTTAAATAAGACAAAACAAAAAGCACAATTTTCTATGAGCTAGAATCCAGAGAAACTAGAATCTAAAAGAATTAGGTATGGCCAGGGTTCTTAGAAAGAGCAAAAAAAAAGCACACATTCAAATGTTTTTTTAAATGGCTAACAGATTTACAAATGCAAAACAGTAATAATAATGTATTATTTAGCAGTCATTGCTCATCAGCAATTAATTGCTTTTTATCTAATAATAAAAATTATCAAAAACTCTATTTTAAAAGTGAAAAAAAAATCATGTCCACTGTTCAAAGATTTTTATAGTGAACAGGAATAAGTTGATGGATTTTGTATAGGTACTAAAGTACTTCTTTTCAGATTATAATCTTCCTTAACAGATTTTTATCTTTTAATTTCCATTAATTAAAAAAAATGAGTGCCTAAGCTTCAATCAAAGTAGTAGTAGTTGGGTATGGTAGAAAGAATTTAACTTTTATAATTATTTATTTAGATGGCTGGAAGGTCCATGTGTGTGGGAATGATGTAATTCTTATGATTACTGTATTTCCCCACCTAGCACAAGTAGATGCACAGTAAGTCCTTGTCAAAGGAAAAAATGGATGGATGAATCAGGCAGACATGTTTTAATCCTATAATCACCACCTATTATCTACGTGACCTTGAGTAGGTTACTTAATCTTTTTGAGCTTCAGTTTCATCATCTGTAAATTAAGAGCAAAAATCGTACTCTAAAAGCTGTTGTAAGGATTAAATAAGCTAATATTTAAAGCACTTAGCATAGTGGGTGACATACAGAAAGAGCTTAGTTAAAAGTATTAAACCCTTTTAGTTAAAGCTCCAGATCACGCTTCTTCAAATTCCAGGTAACTGAAGCAGAGGACATCTGCCCAATGCCAAGTATGATGATGTGTGGAAAAACTAATCCACATAGTGTGCTATTGTCAACCTTCATCATTGATTTGGGTCACTGACTTGGGAATCTACATAGATCACTGAGATCCACAGTGGAAAATGTCTCTGAAATGAAACACTTTTTCCTAGACCTGCTGCTTTCACACCAAGACCTCCAGAGAGGCTCCGCCTTTGTGTCTGAGACTTTTCTTTTCCAGCCAAGCGTGCTCATCTCCACATTCTAACAGATTTATGTGTGAATGCAAACATACTATAATACTTTCCAACTGAAAAGCACACAGGTGACACAATGAAAAGATTTAACACATTAAGACAGAGTAGGTATCTTCTCAGATATGAAAGTATTGAGAATAATTTCATACACTACACACTAAAATGTGTCATTCTACCATCACAGTCACAGAAACTGATAAATTGAGTAAAAATTGCTTTCTTTTGTTTTAGATGCTGAGTTGAATTTTTATATTATTTTCTATTTTAGAATTAGCCATTTTAACTTGACTATTGCACACAAAGATAACATGCTGACAAGTGTTTCATTTTATAACAATAACTTACACTTTAACTGTGATTTTTTTACTATAAATATTTTATTTAAAAGTTAAAACAAGTGTTAACTTTGATCTCTAGTTTTATTTCTGAGTCATATGGAAGAGATCAAGTGTTAGAGTTTCCATCTACAATACCCATCTGGTGCTGTAGGAAAAATGACCTCATCTTGCTCATTACCTCAGTTACCTGGCTCTTATGTTTTCAGCTCTCTGACTAAAGTATTATTAGTTAATACTAATAATACTGCAGCTCATGGCAGAGCACTTTAATAAACTATGAGTGAAAATGTGGATCCATTAAGCACAAATGATTTATGCATAAACTATATTAATTCATTACTTTATCTACTTTCCAGAAAATCAGTAAGCATTGACTGGCCTCTTAACAGATGCAGTTTTTGCAATGAGCTAATGACATTACTTCAGAATGTCCTTCTACATTTGATAATGTCCTACAAACAATGGGGGTTTTCATAAGCATTTACAAGGCTTTACAGTTCCTGAGCACGGAGAGGATTTCTATCTCAGCAAAGGATGAGGACCCTAGAAAAATATTCACACGGTAATGTAGGTTATCTTCCAGGAAGGTTTCATGAAGAATAATTCCTGACAGATGGACACCTAATTGATTTGTCAATAACTGCAAACCTAGATCTGGTGCCTCCTCTGTGCATGGCATGTTACCTGGTCCTTAATTATAACATATGGAAAAGGCAAGATCTCTACTCAGACAGATAGGAAGAAAGATGCATTCTCTAGCAGAATTTTCAGAAAATAATGAGCAACTTTAAAAGGCTAGCAAGAGTGTGCTGGTAATGAATGTTCTGGAGATCTTTGCTCACAGTGTGACCTGTTGTACTGTTTTTCCTCTCTCAACGCTCTTTGGGCATTCCATAACATATGTCATGGAGTGATGGCAGGCGAGGAAGCTGGGTTTGAAAGACTCCGGTCTCCAGCCTTTTAAGAACTTACTCCATAATCACTTTCTATCAGAAAGTATTTCAAAACATATTCCTCAAATGCTTCTCAGTGGAAAGGAAGAAGTCTGTTTAGAAAAAATGGACATATAATAGCCATCTTATTCAAATGTACTGTTATCCCATAATGCTTTACTTGACTCTGCAAAATTACCCCCCAAAAACAAAGACTGCATTCTCAGGATCCTGGCTCAATATTGAGAAAGTTCCTAATGATTTTTTTCATGACTTTGTGGAGCCATAAATATCCAGAAACCTCCTAATGACTCCAATTTTGTGGAGGCTGGGACAGATGGCAGTTCTGCCCTAATACCTTTCTGGACATGTGGAATGGATTCCGATGTTTGTTAGCTAATGTTTTATATAAATGTAGATTAGGAAGATATTTACTTAATAGCATTAGTAACAGCAAAAGTTCTGAATAAGATTACATCAGAGATTGAGGAGATGATTTAGTCAAAAGATCTCTAAATGGGTGTTGGAAGTCTCAAATTCTATCTCTAGTACGCTCTGCCATTAAGTAGCTATAAATGTGTATGTTTAATAACAATAATAATAATGTAGCAATATCTCACTATAGTGTTAATTACAATATGTATTTGAAAGCATTCATGGCATTCATCCTCAACAAAATGTAATTCCTTTAATACTAAATAACAACTAACCACTTCAAGAAATCATCTTTGGGTTTTCAAAAATATATGTTGATACATAGGTCGGCATCTCCCATGGACACAAATTAGATGTTCAATAAATGTCTAATTCGAATGACTGACCTGAAAATAATGTTTACTCACTTTCTTTACCAATGGCCTTATTTATTTGCTTATAATGTTGTATGTACCCTGAATTTAGAAAGTAAATCACTTTTAAATTCAAATTCTCACTTTCGCTAGAACATATTGTTAATACAATATTTAAATATTTTAGAAATGCTTTTCAGTGTATGTTAGGGGTGCCTGGGAGGCTAAGATGGTTGAGCATATGACTCTTGATTTCAGCTCAGGTCATGATTTCACAGTTTGTGGAACTGAGTCCCACATCACTTGAAATTCTCTCTCCCTCTCTTTCTGGCTCTCTCCCACTTGAGCTCTAGGTCTCTCTCAAAATAAATAAATAAATAAACATTAAAAAAAAAGGAAATTCTCTTCAGCATATGTTATAAAGCCCTGAATTCATTTAAAGCCTTTTAGTAGTGGTAATATTACCTAAAAGTTAGCTTAAAACAAATTCAGTCCTTTTTTTTTTTTTTTGTATAGATTATGCATATACTTCCCCAAACAGCTTCAAAATGTAAAACACAGCCAATCTGGAGAATGTTAAACAACTATATATTCAAATCAAGGTATTTAAAAATATCTGGATAAATAACACTTTCAACATTCACGTGCCTAATTGGTGATGTGCATTACATTACCATGTATTTTCTTTACCAGTACAAATTCTTTGGGCATTTCTGAACTGCAGTTCCCAAATTACACTGGATTCTGGGCTTCAAAACTGGTCTATCTCCTGATCCAGAATTGCTAATAACAAATAGTTTGAAAAGCACTGTATTATACTAATTTCTCTAGCAACCAGCACTACTATATTTTCCCCAAATCCCACTGTCCTTCAAGCTTAGAAATGTCAAAAAATAAAAGAAACGTAAAAAAGAACGTTGTGAGGATAACAGAAATACATGTAGTATTTTCAAACTCTGATGGTGGAGGAGAACCAAATGGCTTCTATTTTCAGAGTGCAGTGGTGAATACAAGAGATCTACTGGAGCCAGGTCTTGGGGTGACAGTAAGGAAATCCATAAGCAATGGTCACCCACACAGTGATAAATACCCAGGCTTATTATTTTCCTTCTCTGCCTTAACAGAAATATATATGTGTCTATATATTTTTTCCTTCAGTGGGACATCTGCCACTCCCCAACCACCACCTCAACTCTCTCTTGCCCTGCAGAGAATTAGTCATGGAATAAGGAGGGTAGTGAAGAAAGAAGGTACTCTACAAATCTAACAAATAAAAGAAAGAAACCTAGTGTCCTGTTCAGAAGGATGTTGCAGCTTCCAGGGCAAGGAGCTGAAGCCAATCTATGGACTGTGGGGGGAAGGGGAAGGCCATCAACAACACTCAAAACACTCAAGTAGTACCCGCGTGGGACGGCTCTGGGCTGGTTCTGAGAAGGATGCAGTGATGTGTGAGTCCTCACTCAAAACGCATCCACAAGACCAGGAACTCGGTGAGAAGAGCACTAAGCAAAGCAAGACTTGAGTCTAGGTCTGGCTCCTCCACTAGTGACTTTTTACAACCTTGAATCTCTAAAACCTTCTGACCCTGAATTCTCTTCCATCTTTCCTACCTCCTGTCCGGGTTATCGATGAGGCTCAAACACTTTGGGAATACGGTCAAGGTTTAGTTTCCCAAACACCTATGTGCTGGCGGCTGTGAGGGCACCATGAAGGTCACAAACCTGAGTCACATTTAGAGCCTGCCCTTCAGGAACAGAAAATCCCGAAGGACGCGCATATCAGCAAGCCCTCCAGGGGTTCTACTGCAAGGTGAAGAGATAGGTTAGTATTTTGATCAGACCAAAAGATGTCCCGCCCTTTCTGTCTCCTTCCTGAGGAGGGGTGGGCCTATGGGAACCCCTGCCGGCGGCTTCCAACGGTCCAGGAGCAGGACTTCGTGGAGGACGCCGGGAGGGCGCGACCCCAGGCCCGCCTGGGCGCAGAGCAAGCCCCAGGACTGGTGGTGGTGGGAAGGAAATGTAAAGTCTTAAGTGCTAGAATGGAAGGAGTCGGGGGCCGAGCGGAGAGTCCAATCAGTCTCCGTACCTCCCCTCGACAGCTTCCAGGCGCGGATGCACTGCAGTGGGCCCGCAGGTAACACTCGCGTCCTGGCTGCGGACCAGGCCCCCCAACTCCCCTGCGTCAGCCTCGTCCTGCGTTTCCTAGGCGATGCGCTCGCGAGGGCTTCCCCGTCCCGCCGGCGGCCGGGCGCGCCACCTGGTGGCCACACGGGGAAGAATCCAGGCGAAGGGCGCACGCAGCCGCCTTCGAAGCGGAGATCGCGCCCTTCCGCCTTGTCCCCGCGGGATTTTGACCGCCACGACTCCTCCTGTTGATTCCACGAAACACACAACTCCCTCCTTCCCTCCCTGGAGTGGCAAACCGGTTAGTGGTGAGTTGTGTGGAGATGTGACATCCGGCTCTGCGCTGTGACCGTGAGCGAGTCACTTGGGTCTGTGTGTCTGTTTCTTCCGCTGTAAACTGAGGCACAGAGACCGCTCTGGGTTTCCCAGAAACTCGCGGAATGTGCGCGTGGAGGGCTTCCGCCCCACTCTGCCCTTCAGCCACCGAGGCTTTTCTTCTCTCTGCTCTTGTTTTGTGTAAGAGTTCCTTTGGGTTGGGCTCCAGACAGAATTGCAGCCCCGTGAATGAAGTGCTTGTATAATGACGTCCAGCTCTGAAAGAGGCTTGATCCTGCCTCCTTTGCTTCTCATTTTACTTTTTTTGCTCCTAAACCTCAAGAAAACCAGCGCAGATTCCGCCTTTTCCCCCTCTTGATACTTTTTGCAGCTCTGTCCTCCTTCGAGAGACAAATATTACCGCATACCTACACCCTCTTCTCTCTTCTGCAAATTTCTTCATCCTCTGCCTCAAAACAACACTTTCTTGGGGCGCCTGGCTCGGGTCATGATCTCATGGTTCGTGGGTTCGAGCCCCGTGTCGGGCTCTGTGCTCACAGCTAGCTCAGAGCCTGGAGCCTGTTTTGGATTCTGTGTCTCCCTCTCTCTCTCTGACCCTTCCCTGTTCACGCTCTCTCAAAAATAAAATAAAACATTAAACAACAACAACAACAACAACAACAACACTTTCTTACGTCCTGGCAGCACCTGCTTAGGCGACTAACCTCTGAGTTAGTTATTTACCCCTCTATCCTGGGGAGACAGAAGTGAGGCGCTCCCTCGAACCTCCACTCTTAATTAGTCGTGTTTGGCATTCTTGAATTTGATTTTTAAAAACTAGATTATCATATGTTCTCTAACTAGTGCTGTGTTATATTTAACAGCGAATTCAAAACTTCTTAAGGGAATTGAAGCAGTTAATACACATATTAGCTTTTGCCTGAGGGAGTTTTTCTCATCAGTAAAAAGTCATCCAAAAAATAACCAGTTTGAGATAATGTATGTATTCTACCTCATTTGAACCTTACTTTATTCCATCAGTGTTGTGTATTTGTTAAATGCCAACAGGTTGCTGTGATCTACACATCTAATAAAGGTTTTAAAATGCTTGGTCTTTCCGTCTATGGCCATACCACCCTGAACGCACCCGATCTCGTCTAAAATGCTTGGTCTTTCCTAAATAACCAACAGGTGGGATTATGGGGTAAAAGATATTAAATAGAATGCAGTTGCAGGAGGAAGAAAAGAACTACCATGAAAATTTTTGAAGCGTGGGGATTATTTTTGTTAAATGGAAAAACAATTTTGTGATTATTCAGCACTTTGAACTCATTCCCAAATCATTTCCTATAAATCTTAGACCTGCTTCTTCTATGAGATCCTGGGTCCAGGGTCAAAAATGTGCTTTTACCCTATCATTTATCTCCTGGGCAGTTTTTCTCGTGGTATTTGCCAGTAGGTGGTCAAACATGAAGCCAGGTAATCATTTGCCAAGTTTCCTCATTTGACTTTGGTTTTCTGTTAGCTTTGCCATGTCGAGTGATGTGGAAATACAGGCAAGACAGTTTCTGTGGTAGAAAAAGCCAGATAGGTTGTCTGATTTGGCAAAAGGCCAAAGAACCTGTTTGGTATGCACAGTTACTAAACATTTTATACTTTTTCAAAATTTTCACCTATTTTCACTGAGGATCACTGCCTCTGCAAACAGACCCTAAAGCAAGCAACTAAATGTATTAATATTAAATTTCATAATAATTTTTAGAGGCATAAGCTAGTAATTAACATATTGATGTTGTAAACCAGTTTAAACATCTAGTAAATCAAAAAGTTCACTGACAACAAAGTTACTTTTCAGAAACAGAAAAACCCTGATAACTTCTTATTTAAAAATTTTGTTCTGACAAATATGAAATAATTAAATAGGTGTTTTGCCAAAAAAAATGTCAAGGTGCCTGGGTGGCTCAGTTGGTTAAGTCTCCCACTCTTGGTGTCTTCTCAGGTCACGGTCTCACGGTTTGACGAGTTCAAACCCCACATCAGGCTCTGTGCTGATGGTGTGGAGGCTGTTTGGGATTCTCTCTCCCTCTCTCTCTCTCTCAATCTCTCTTTGCCCTTCCCCTGCCCACACTGTCTCTGTCTCGTTCATAAATAAATAAATTTTTTAAAAAGTATTTTTTCTCTTTTTTTCAATATTCTCTTGAGAGGAAAAGTTTACATTACCTTTATCTAGACACTGACAAACCCATAGAGGGGATTGTGTTGTGATCCATCATCCATTGGCATGTTTCAACATTGTAAAATGGGATTGTTTCCCACCTAATTTATATAGGTCACAACTTGTTCTTCCAGGCTGGAGACATAGGTTTGCAATCTCTCCTCATCTCTTCATTTCTTCAAACCGAGTTTAACTTGAATGTCCAGAAGTCTGGCAAAGAGAGATCACATCTCTTTTTTTCCCACATATCTCCTCCTCCTTACTAATTTTGGAAATTACCTGTATGATCTCTTTGTTCTCTCTGAGGGAGAGGAGCCCAGGATGGTAAGCTGGAGCCAGCGTGCCATCTCCCAAGAGCCCCAGCCGGGTCGTATGGACAGTGCCTAAGGGCTTTGGTGTAGACCAATTCAACTACAGTAAGTCGACATGCTTTTGGCAGTTTTAAAATATGACTACATAGGTAAATGTACAAATCAATAGAACGTGACAAAAATATCCAGAAATAGATCCATAAAAATATATATACATATATTTGACTATATATTTTGTTTTATATGTATATATGTATACACACACACACAAACACATATAGGTAGTTGCTTCAGCCATAAGTGGCAAGATAAATAAATGAGGCAAGATAGTACTTTTGACAAAGGCTACTGTAACTATTGCATATGTCTGGGGAGAAAAAATGAGCCTTGACCTGACTATACACCTTTAAAAAATTAACTCAAAGTGAATCATAGATCTGAACATAAAAGCTAAAACTATAAAACTTCTTGAGTAAAATGTAGGAGAAAATCTTTGTGATCTTGTGTAGGCAAAGATTTCTTTTATAGGACACCTATAAAAGAGCATGAATTAAAAAAAAATAATAATTTGGACTACATCTAAATTAAATACTGCTGCTCTTTAGTCAGTTTGAAGAAGATGAAAAGGCAAGCCACAGTCTGGAGGAAAATATTCCTTAAAATTTTTTTTTAATGTTTACTTTTGAGAGAGAGACAGACCGACAGAGTGTAAGCGGGGGAGGGTCAGAGAGAGAGGGAGACAGAATCTGAAGAAGCTCCAGGCTCTGAGTTGTAAGCACTGAGCCCGACACAGGGCTTGAACTCATGAACAGTAGGATCATGACTCGAACTGAAGTTGGATGCATAGCCCACTGAACCACACAAGTGCCCTGAGGATGAAAATATTTCAATATATAGACCTGACAAAAGGCTGGTATCCATAATTTATGAACAAATTCTAATGCTCAGTAATGAGAAAATAAAACAACCAGTTACAAATGCCAAAAGATTTGAACAGACACTCCACAAAAGAAGATATATCAATGGCCAATTAGTACATGAAAATATGCTCAACATCATTAGTCATCAGGGAAATGCAAATTAAGACCCCAATGAGATAGGCTACACACCCATTTGAATTACTAAACTTAAAAAGACTGATGATCCTGTGTGTTAGTAAGGGTGGGGAGCAACTAGAACTTTCATATATTCTTGCTGAAAAAGGAAAAGGATAGAACCATTTTGGAGAACAATTGAGTAGTCTTTTATAAAGTTAAAACATGTATCTCCCACATTACCCAGCAACCCGACTCCTCGATATTTATTCAAGAGAAATGAAAATGAATGTTCATAGCAGCTTTATCATAATAGTCTAAATCAGGAAACAACCCAGATATCCATCCACAGGTAGCTGCTAAAACAAAACATTTATAGCCATACAACAGAAACTACTTAGCAAAAAATAGATCAACTATTGACTCATGCAACAAACAACATGATGGGTCTCAAAAGAATTTAGCTAAGTGAAAAAGCCAAGTGTAAAAAACCATATACGGTATCACACACAATTCTAGAAGGGCTCAAAAGCAGATGAGTGGCTGCCTAGCACTAACAGGGACGGGTGAAGGGATTGACTGCAAGGAGGCAGGAGGGAACTTTGGGATGTAGGAAATGTTCTGTACCATGATGGTGATGGTAGTTACAGGGTATAGCCATGTGTTAAAACTTGTCAAATTGCATATTTAAATGAGTACATTTTATTGCATATAAGTTATACCTTAATAATTAGTTGAGTTTTAAAAGAACAGCTGTAAATTCTTTGATATTCCTCCCATCAAGAGGTGGAGTCACTTCTTGAATCTATGTGGTCTTATGACTGCTTCAACCAAGAGAGTATAGCAGAAATGACTGTATATTATTTCCAGGGCTAGGTCATAAATAGTTGTGCAGCTTCTTCTGCTTGCACAGATACTTGTTCTGAAGGAAGCCAGCTGCCATGTAAAGTCCATCTACTGTGAGACAGCCATTCTGGCAAGGCCAAGTGTAGGTTCTGTGGTAATCTGTTCCCACTGAGACTACCTTTTAGCCCAAAAAGTGCCAACTTGTGAGTGAAGCTACCTTGGATCCTCCCAACCTGCCCATCCACCAGCTGAGTAGGGCTGAGTTGTGCCATAGTTGATGCCCCAAGGAGCAAGAGGTCGCCAGTCGCTATCCTGCAGAATCTGGGACATGATTGTTTAAAGCTATTAAGTTTTGATAGTATATTAGTTATCCATTACTATGTAACAAATTACTCTAAAACTTAATAATTCAGGACAACAGCAATCACTTGTAACCTCACAGTGTCTATGGATCAGGAGTTTGGGAGCAAGCTGATTGGGAAGTTCCAAGTTGGGGTATCCCATGAGGTCAGAAGTTAGGCAGATTCTGTCTCTGCCTGAAGAAGCTTTCAGTCTAGGGGGAGTTAGTAGACACGATAACAGGTAATCACAACACATTTGGATGATCCATGGAATAGGAGTAAAAGCCTCTGAAAAGAGAAAACCTAAC
Organism: Hyaena hyaena; assembly: GCF_003009895.1. NCBI lineage: Eukaryota > Metazoa > Chordata > Mammalia > Carnivora > Hyaenidae > Hyaena > Hyaena hyaena. Next base: position 599,064 of record NW_024081297.1, on the reverse strand, counting down.
CTAGTCTTGAGGGTCAGGAAAAAATTCCTAAAGGAACTGAAGTCTAAACTGAGACTTGACAATGAGCAGGCATTAGTCAGTTTGGAGGGTTGGATGTGAAGGGGGCTGAAACAGAGGAATAGGCATGGATAAAAGTCTGAGGTAAAGATGAAAATAATGAGTTTCTTGTGGAGCTGAAAGGAAGTTACTGATGCTTAGAGAATAGAGTCCCAGAGAGAGAAGAGGAGCTACCCAGGAGTCTAGAGAGAAGCAAGCAAGGACAGATTGTGACAGGTCCTCTGAACCATCTTTCATGATGACAGAAGTTCACTCTGGCTAGAGTGTAGAGGGGTTGGGAGAGGTCAAGATGGGGATAGGGTCCAGGATGAACTCCACTGATCATACTTTCTTTCTTCTGCCTGAGGGCTTCTCCCTTAGGTCTAGTTTCTGGTCCAAGACACCGCCTCTGCCTTTTGCAATATTGCTATGATTGGCAGAAAGAATGATCTCATCTCTCTGGCTCAAGTTATCAGCTTGCCCAATCTCTGGAGCCTTCTATGACTCAGGTGAGATGCCCACCCCCACACCAGGAAATAGTCTATGAAACTCTGCATCCAACAAACATATTAAAAGAATTAGAACATAGGGAGCGACACTACCTCACATCTGGAGAATGAGGCAGTATGGATTCTGACTTCTATCTTTTAAGGACTGTGTTTGTATAATTGTTTTCAGTTGATTTTTTTTTTTTTTTTTACTGTGGTAAGAACACAACATAAGATCTACTCTCTCACAAAAATTTAAGTGTATATTGTTGTTAACCGTGGCACTGTATTTAATAGCAGATCTCTCTGATTTATGCATCTGATGTAACTGAAACTTTATAGCTATTTTACAGCAACTCCCCATTTTCCCTCCCCAAAGCCCCTGGGAACCATCAGTCTACTCTCTGCTTCTAGGAGTTTGACTATTTTAGATCCCTCATGTAAGTGGAATCATACAGTATTTATCCTTCTGTGTCTGGCTTATTTCACTTAGCATAATGTTCTCCAGGCTATTGTTGCAAATGGCAGGATTTTCTTCTTTCTCTGAAGCTAAATAATATTCCATTGAATGAATATACCATGTTTTTTTAATTCATCTATCAAGGGACATTTAGGTTGTTTCAAAATTTTGGTTATTATGAATGATGCTGCAGTGAACATGGGAGTGTATATACCTCTTTGAGATCCTGATTTCAGTTCTCTTGGGTAAATACTCCAAAATGGGATTGCTAGATCATATGGTAGTTCTATTTTTAATCTTTTGAAGAACCTCAATGCTGTTTTCCAAAATTATACACAATTCCGTAGCTTCCCTTTCTGTGAGAAACAATGATTTAGAATAGACTGTGGGGCACCTGAGTGGCTCAGTCAGTTAAGTGTCTGACTTATTATTATTATTATTTTTGGCTTTATTTTGGCTCACATCATGATCTCATGGTTCATGACTTCAAGCCCCACGTCAGGCTCTGCACTGATATCATGGAGGCTGATTGGGATTTTTCTCTCTCTGTCTCTCTCTCTCTGCCCCTCTCTCTGTGTCTCTCTCACACTTTCTCTCAAAATAAATAAACATTAAAAAAAGAGAGAGAATAGACTGTGGGAAAATGTGCCATATAAAAATATCACCAGAAAAAGAGTTTAACATAGACAGTATATGTTCAAAACCTAAATAATAATTTTCTTAAAGTTCTCAAAAGTTTTAACTTAACAGACTGGATTCAAAAGGACATACTATGTACCAAGAATAGAAAATGTATAACATTGAATAATGTCAATGTTAATCTTTCCAAATAAATGTATAAGTTTAATGCAGATCTATAAAAAAAAGTTTGCAGAAGTAAAAATAATTAGGACATTTGCATGACTGTGTATCAGTATTAGCAAATCCAAGATGGTGTGCATTTTTTTTTAAATAAAAAGAAATAATGAGGTTTTGGATTATTCCCTACATTACATATGGTGTTGAGGAAATACTAAATATTTTACCTTTTATTCAGCACACTGGTTGAGAACACTGTTGCACAAGACCACATTATATGCTTCCGTTTAAATGATATGTCCAGAGAAAGCAAATCTTTCAGAGACAGAGACAGAAATTGAGAGAAGACTTCAGTTGGGGCTATACCACAATAGGGTCACCAGCAGGGGGACCACTTGGAAAGAGAACTGTCCAAATGAGGGCTGCAGAGAGAATAATCTGGAACTTGGAATTGAAAGACTCTACCAGTGAATGCACCTGACTTTGGGAATTGCACATTGTGAAGTCTATGAGACTAAAAGTCATAGGATACAGAACCATGCTTTGCCGATGTTTATTTTAAACATGAAATTTGGACTAGGATAGTCCAGAGTTTTTCTGAAGCCGCTGACCAGCTGTGAGCTTGGATAAATGACTTCTCCTTTATGTACCTTAATTTCCTCGTCTGTAAATGGAGATAATATTGCATACCTCTCAGGGTTGTTCTGAAGATTAAACACCTAGTGCAATTCTTGGCCAATAGTAGGTTCTCAGTAGATGTTAGTTCTCCTTCATACTTCCTCTCAAATGTTATTTTAGAGAGAATGCCAGAAAATAGGAAAATGTGGAGCTCTTCTGGGTCACATTTCCCATATGACTGGAGAGGACTTGCTCCACGCAGTTTGTGTCTATATCTGGTGGGACCAAAATATACATCTCTAACCCAGCTCCAAACCTGTACACCCAGCTGCCTACTCAGCATCAATTAGATGTCTCACAGGCACATCATGCCCAAAACTCATTATCTTTTACCCCTCCAACTTGCTGATCCTCAAGACTATGATCCATATTCAGTAAATAGCATCAGCATTCACCTAGCTGTTTAAGCCGAAGACTTCACTCTTTCTTCTTCCTCAAATCCCAGATGAAATCAGTCTTCAAGTTCTGACAGTCTATCTAGAGATTTGGTACATTGAACCTATTCATTAATTTTCATCCAAAAATATTTGTTGAGCAGTTACTATGGACTAGGCATCATGTCATGCTCTGTCTTCACTGCCTCCTCCCTAGTACTGATCACTGTCTTCTCCTGACTTGACTGAAGAAATAGCTTCCCTGTTAGTTGCCCTGAAACAGCTTCTTACCTCTTTGAATATTTTCTCCACATCCTGCTAGAGATTCATCCCTTTGACTTAAGATTTTAAATGTCTTCCCACCTGGCACAGCTGGTAAGACTTTCTAAGTTCCAGGCCCACTAGGCATAAGTCACGTTCCCTGATATATGCTCCAGTCATTGGTGGGATTCCCCCCAAAACAAAACCTGAGACTAGGATTTGAGTGCAAGTGGTTTATGTGGGAGGTAATCTCAAGAAGCTCTGGTAGGAAGATAGAGGAATGAGGAAGGAAGAAAAAGAAGCCTATTCAGAATGCCTCAGTGAACAGGTTCCTGGGAGATGGGTGACTGGGGCTCAGTCTCACTGGGGAACTCTGGGAGACAGTATACACTATAGCCTGAATTGTGTTCCCCAAAATTCATATGTTGAAGCCCTAATCCTCAATATGCCTATATTTGGAGATAGGGACAATAAGGAGATAATTAAAAATCAAGGAGGGCCTATAATAAGACCATAAGGGTGGAGCCTTGATACAGTAGCATTTATAAGAAGTAACACCAGGGAGCTCCCGTGAGGTCTTTCTTTCTCTTCGTGAGAGAGCACACCAAGAAGAGGTTATGTGAATACACAGTGATAAAGTGGTCACCCACACACCAGGAAGAGAGGCTTCACCAGAAACATTCCATGCTGGTACGCTGATCTCAGCCATCCAGCCTCCAGAACTGTGCAAAACTACATTTCTATTGTTTAAGCCATGCAGTCTATGACATTTTGTTATGGCAGCCCAGGCTTAGATGGTACAGAATACCCAGAGGGTGAGGGAGCTGGGTAGTTAACTCTCAAGTCTCATTCACCATGGGTTGAAGACCACTCCTGAGGGCACTGATTCCCTGACAGCCTGCACCATACATAGGCTGAGCATGCTCCTGCCAGCTGTGGGCCAGAGAAGCCTCACTCAGCCTGAGGGTCTCTTGCAGGAAGAAGCCTTTGGCTCTCCTGGTGAGTGCCGAGGGGATGTGAGCAGCATGGCAGTGGTGGCTACCACAGCCCCCCAGTTTACTTTCCATCCGTAGCTCTGCTTATCTTTATAATGACTCATTCAGCTAATGTGTTAGGTCTGTAAGATTATAGACAATATCTCTCTGCTTCACAAATGTACTGCCAGTGCCTAGCTGAGAGCCTGACAAGTAGTAGTGGCTCAAGAGATATTTAATGAATATTTGGATAAATGAATAACTGATGATCCTTTTCAGAAAGTAACCAGGGGGCACCTGGGTGGCTCAGACAGTTAAGTGTCTGACTCTTGGTTTTGGCTCGTCATGATCTCATGGTTCGTGAGTCTGAGCCCCACGTGGGACTCCACACTGGCAGTGTGGAGCCTGCTTGGGATTCTCTCTCTTTCCTTCTCTTTCTTCCCTTACGCTGCTCTCTCTCTCTCTCTCAAAATAAATAAATAAATTTTTTAAAAAATCTTAAAAAAAAAAGTAACCCAGGCATGTCATGCTCTGTATTTGACAAATTACACATGGAGCATAAAACCTCCAAGTTACCATGATACCTAAATCCCCACATTCACATAAATCACTGAACTCTCTTTATAGTAGCTGATTAAAAGTCTTACTAGGGTTTCTAAGTAAAGCTTAAGGTGTAAATTTTTATCCCTTTGCAACAAATACAGTCCTAACACCTTTTTTCTAGACCCAGGCCACTCCACATGTTGTGCTGGGGTTGGGAAGGATAAAGCACACACAGTCCACCCTCTGCAACAACAACCAGGCTCAGCCACATGACTCTCTAGAAATGGCTGTAGGTGCCTACAGTTTGAACACAAACAAGGTAGAGCACATGAACTTGAAGGCAGCTTTAGGGAACTCAGACCTTATCCTGTGAGCACTGGGAAGTATGGACGGTTTCTCAGCATAAAAGCAAGACTTCATAAAGATTAATGAACAGTGATACCTAGGTGGGAATGGAGTGGGGAGAGACTGGAGGCTGGGAGACAAGATGGGAGGGAAGAGCACTGAGACAACATGGCTAAGCAGAAACTTGTGAGCTGTGTGACACTTTGCATAGTAGGAGCTGGAGACAGAGGAATCACTGCAGTGAATGAATCAAAGTATAAACAGTATGCAAATACAGTCAAGGTTTTAATCTAACTCCCTTATAAGCCCTCTTCTGTTAATCTTTGACATTATTTCCTAAGACACCAAGGGGGTATTCATAAAAAAAAAAAAAAAAATAATAAGCCATCACAAAAGTTCGCTCTACATCATCAAGAATGTAAGTTCTGACAACTATGTAACTTGAAAAGGGAGGTAAAATGGCATTGATTTTTGTGTGTCCCTGGGATGATGCCTGAGTGTTGTGTACATATAGCACATGACTTTCTCTGAAACTAAGAAACTGTGTTTCCCTTAAAACTTTTTTTTTAATGTTTTATTTATTTCTGAGAGAGAGAGAGAGAGAGAGAGAGACAGTGTGAGCAGGGGAGGGTCAGAGAGAGAGGGAGACACAGAATCTGAATCAGGCTCCAGGCTCTGAGCTGTCAGCACAGAGCCTGACCAGGGCTCAAACTCACAGACCTTGAGATCATGACCTGAGCCGAAGTCGCACGCTTAACTGACTAAGCCACCCAGACACCCCATTGTGTTTCCCTTAAAACTTTGTTCAAATTTGAGCAAATGTTTAAATATTCTTTTTCACATGTTCTATATCTTGACTGTAGTGGTGATTACATGATGATTTCATATATCAAAACTTCTCAAACTTTACATTTAAAATTGGTGACTTTGGCGGTGCCTGGGTGGCTCTGTCAGTTAAGCGTCCAACTTAAGCTCAGGTGATGATCTCATAGTTTGTGGGTTCAAGCCCCCATAGGGCTCTGTGCCAACAGCTCAGAGCCTGGAGCCTGCTTCAGATTCTTTGTCTCTCTCTCTCTCTGCCCATCCCCTGCTCACTCTCTCTCTCTCTCTCAAAAATAAACATTAAAAAAATTAAAAATAGGGGCGCCTGGGTGGCTTAGTCGGTTAAGCGTCCGACTTTCGCTTAGGTCATGATCTCACAGTTCGTGGGTTCAAGCCCCGCGTCGGGCTCTGTGCTGACTGCCAGCTCAGAGCCTGGAGCCTGTTTCAGCCTGTGACTCCCTCTCTCTCTGGCCCTCCCCTGCTCACGCTGTCTCTCTCTCTCTCTCTCCTAAAAATAAATAAAACATTAAAAAAAAATTAAAAATAAAATTGGTGACTCTGTATGTAAATTATGCCTCATTAAAGCTGGTTTTTAAAAATTGAATAAAGGCCAGATCTATCCAGAGATGAATCCAGACAAATAAGAATATATATGTATGATTGCGGTTAAACCTCTCGAAAATGCAAACTAATCTGTTGTGATAGAAAGCAGATCAGTGGTTGTTTCATTGAGGGTGGGGTTTTATATACCTATTAGTGCTATCTATACATACATAAATGGCACTGTGAGGTAGAGAGACTTCCAGTTAAACATAGTTGACTTTATCTCCTCCTACTGAAACATGACTAAATAGGGAGAGGTGGGTGGGGTAGAGTTGGAGGGAGTGTAAATCCACAAAGACTGATAAAATTGGAAGGGAGATGTGAGCAAATTTTGAAAGGTGGAAAATGAGTGGAGGAGCAAAATGTGACTGAGAGCAGAGGAGGCTACTATTGAGAGCCCATAGAGGATGCAGGACTTGAGGTGGTATCAGGTACACCAAAAGTGAGTGAGGTGCAGGGATTGGTTGAAGTTTTTATGCAGATATTAAAGCCAGAGGTCCTCTTCCCCATCCCTTGAAGTCAGGGAAACTACCCTCCACAGGTGATAGGAAGTTTGTTCTCTGGAGACAGTGAGCTAGAGAGACCCAGACAGACTCAGAGACATAAGACATATAGGGGTGTGGTGGGGTTGGGTTAACGGAAGGAGACTGAAACATGCTAATTATGGGAAAATTTAAGTAATAAACAGAGGTACCCTCAGCCTTCTTTCTCAGATCTACTCCCACAAAGTCCTTCTTCCAAATAGCCATCAGGCATATGTCCCCCCAGGCAGGAAACTGGAGGCTGCTTCTCTAAAGAGAAAACACCTCCACATACTGACATTTGAAGGATCCAGTGTAGGAAAGCACTAAAGGAAATTCCAGCTGACAGCTGTGCTGTAGGCCTAGAAAGTAATTAGCCCAGATGGAGCAGGAGAGCTTGACAGTTCTGAGAGCAAGATTGCCAGGAAAAAAAAAAATGGAACAGAAAAATTATTTGATAAATTTACTGTCCGGAAAATAATAACAATAGGTGTTTGACAAGGCCAATCAAGCATTTGAATAGATTCATAGGAAACTGTGCAACTCAAAATAACAAGGTGATTGTTCACTCCTGGAAAAACAAAAAGCTGTTTAAGAAAGGAAACATAATTGTAGTAATTACCTTCTTCATCAGTGTATAATATTTGCATGATTTTTTTGTTATATAAGTAGTGACTGATGATTTATACCAGAGTTGGGAGGATGAGGGAGGGAGTAAGTGAGGTCAGAAGTTTTAAGAGAACTAAATTCTTATTGACTAGAACAAGAAATTAGTTTATGTTAAAAGTGATATTTCAGAGGCACCTGGGTGGCTCAGTTGGTTAAACGTCCGACTTCAGCTCAGGTCATGATCTCACGGTTTGTGGGTTTGAGTCCCCTAGCTGTCAGCACAGAGCCTGGAGCCTGCTTCAGATTCTGTATCTCCCTCTCTCTCTGACCCTCCCTGGTCACGCTGTCTCTCTCTCAGAAATAAATAAAACATTTTTTAAAAAGTGGTATTTCAAATTAGTGAGAAAGAAAGGTCTATTTAATAAACAGTGCTGGAATTTCCAAATGAAGTCTATTAAAAACAATGTTAGACTTGTGTTACTTGTGTTACTGTAAAATCCAGATTAAAATGAATTAATAAACATTAAAAAATAAAGATTCTTAAAATAATCTTGGAGTAGAAAAAGCCCTTCTCAGCAAGAGAAAAACTACAAAAGCCTTAAAGGCAAATGATAGACAGATTTGACTTCCAAAGAATAAAAAATTTGGGAGTGAGTGACAAGTATCACCGCAAATTCAGTTAAAACAGAAGCAACAAAGGTGGAGGAAAATATATGCAACATATTTAAGAGATAAAGGATTAATGCTGTCTATCTATACATACAATGTTTTATAAGTCATTCTGTGTTATTCTTTTTCAAATCTATTTGATCAGTTTTAAAATATCTTGCCTCTTAATTATACTTTTGATATCCTTATTTCTTTAAATGTATCAAACAAACTTATTTTATATTCTGAATCTGATGGTTCTAGTAGTATCTGCAGTCTTTGCCGTTCTAATGTTGGTATACTTCATTGTTTATGCTAACACTTGCTCATGGCAGATTGTTTCATGGTGTTTTGATTGTGTGTTCATGTCCATGGAAACCTTATTATGTATGAGCTTTTTGAAAGTTGCTTTTAAGGTTTTTTTTTTTCCTGGAAGTTGGCTTTTACTAACCTAAATGCCTGAGAGCATTCACTACCCGAGAGTCACTTTGAACAATATTTAGGTGTGATGAGGTTTTCTTGTGTTACATAGGCATGTAGATTCTGGTTCTAACCCTGCCTAAGGGTTGAGCTTGCAATTTGCAATTCTCAAGGAAGGTATTTTCCCTCCTTTACTGCCTGCTACTATGTAAGTGGCTTTCCCTTAAATAGTCTTGCAAATCTGATCATGTCACCTGTCCTACTTAAAAACGTATAGATCCACTCATATGGATCTATTTGTTGGGCCTTAGCTTAAACATTACTTCCTTACGAATGCCTCCTCTTTCATGCTCTTACAGCAACTTGTACTTCTCCCATAGGCATTAATAACAATTATAATTAATATTTGTGTAACTATATTTCATTGAAATAGTAAATTTCTTCATCACTGAAGAAATTTCATATCAATCACTTTCACTGCTATATCTTCAACATCTAACTTGGGGTCTAGGGCATATTTGTTCAATAAATAAGAAATATGGGGCACCTGAATGACTCAGTCCATTAAGCATCTGACTCTAAATTTCAGCTCAGGTTATGATCTTACAGTCATGGGATTGAGTCCCGCATCAGGCTCATGCTGTTGAGGTGGAGTCTGCTTGGGATTCTCTCTCTCCCTTTCTCTGCCCCTTCCACTCTCATGCTTGTGCTCTCTCTCACTCTCAAAATAAATAAATAAGCTTTAAATAAATAAATAAGAAATAAACAAATTAACACTTTGGGGAATATTATATAATGGAGAAAACTAGCTCCCAGCTCTGTCATGTTCTATCCCTTAAATGTCTCTAAGTCTCAGTTGCTCACTTGTAAAATAGAATTAGTAACATTTCCCTCATGGAATTGTTATGAGAGTTACAAATGATATATTTAAAGAACTACAAAATGGCCCCTGGCAATGATAGATGCTTAATGAGTGGTAGCTTTTATTATTTTTTGTCAGCTATGTCTAAGTTCTTGGGAATTGTGCCAACCAGTTGTTTTGAGCATACTCATATATAGACATTTCAAATAGGGAGTAATTTAAAGAGCTTTTAGCTCATAATGAATCACTGCATCAATACGATAATTAATGGATTATTCCAGAAATTGGATTTTAAAATAATATAGACTTAAAACTTGATAATATTGCTTTAAAAAATGAGTCAGCATGGTGGTTTCCTAGGTGCATACATATGTCAAAATTTATTAAGTTGTACACTTTAAATATGTACAATTCATTATATGTCAGTTATCCCACAAGAATATTTTTTATTTTTTAAATAAAGAAAAAATTAAGACATCAATAACAAGTAGAATGAAATACATGTAATAGCTCTATTATTTAGGGTGAAGTTTGATTCATTCAGTTGTTTTTTTTTTTAACCAAAGGATCTGTATCTATTATTTGGCTTCAATTTGAGGACAATTTAATTGCTTCTCACATAGTTCTTTTTTTTTTACATTGAAATTTGTACTATAATTTGACAAATGTCAGTGCTGAAACTCCACTCCTCAAATGTAAATCTTTGCTGAAAGTTAATCTTGCTTTAACAGTACAAAAGGAAACTTATCTCCATTTCAGAGTTGACAGTTTTAAAAATATTTATAACAATGCCTTGAAAAATATGCATAATTGCCAATTAAAATTTTTTTTAATGTTTATTTTTGAGAGACAGAATGTGAGTGTGGGGGAGGGACAGAGAGAGAGAGGGAGACACAGAATCTGAAATAGGCTCCAGGCTCTGAACTGTCAGCACAGAGCCCAATGCATAGCTCGAACTCGGGAACAGCAAGATCATGACCTCCGCTGAATTTGGATACTTAACTGACTGAGCCACCCATGTGCCTCAATGCCAATTTTTTTTAAGCTGGCATCCTTCACAGATATGACTGATGAACTTGGGCCTCTTTTTGAAGAGTGACTAAGTATACAGTCAGTGAATCGTATTCACACATTCAACAGTCTCTATTTCTGCTGCTGTTAGGGCAGCAACAATTGTTGTATCACTTATTTATTAACACCCATGCAGTACACCATAACTTTGTGTTAATGGTATTATTGGAAGACCTGTGGATAAAACCCCAGAACAGAAATCTGAAAGGTGAGCAAGAGCTGGTGTGAGTCAGCTGGGAGGTGATGCTTCTGTGAATTTGGTGAACAACTATGAGATAGAGTGTTTTGGTTTGTCTTTCCCCAAAGCAGGTCCTGAGACAAGAACATGGGATGCAGGTAGTTTATATAGGAAGTGATCTCAGGAAGCACAAGTGAGGAAGTGGAAAAGTAGACAGGAAAGAGAGAAATGCCAACAAAGGGTGATGAATAAGTGAGTTGTTGCTGTGTGAAACTGGGGCACAATCTCACTGGGGACCCTCTGAGGAGTCATTTGAACAAGCTTCAAAATTACCACACCAAGGGGCACCTGGGTGGCTCAGACAGTTAAGTGTCAGACTCTTGATTTCAGCTCAGGTCATGATCTCACAGTTCATGAGATCAAGCCCCATGGTGGGCTCTGCACTGGCAGTGGGAGCCTGCTTGGGTTTCTCTCTCTCCCTTTCTCTGCCCACATCCCTCCCTCACCTCTCAAAATAAATAAATAAACTTAAAAATTTTATCCCACCAAGGAATAGGGAAGCTATAGTATTTATCTGCAGATTCGTGTCTTCATTGTTTGAAGGATGCCCTGGAAAATAGGGGCACTAATTACACACACACACACACACACACACACACACAGTCACTCATGGACAGAGCAAGCTCTTGTAGGCTAATGAAAGTCTTCAGAGACACCAGTAAGATGCCATCCATTGAAATAGAAAGCTGGCTATATGTATGGAAACTGCCCACTGTACGTGTCAGTAAACTCAGAGGTTGGATGAGGGAGTATGAGCTAGGATTTCAATGTTATCTGCTACATGGAGGGTTTGGGATCTTGATGTGATAAAATATCAACACTAGCTGTTGAGAAATGTATAGCAGCATGGTTAAGCAATGGATTTATAAATTCTGAAGGAGAAATTTCCTTTTACCATTTTTCCAGAGTGAAATAAAATTGCTGATCACAATAAAATTGCACAATTAGCTGGTCAATTCAATAGACTTTTCAGTTGTTTTGTATCCTGTAGATGTGTGGTCCAGCAGCATTAGCATCATCTGGAAATCTGTTAAGAATGCAGATTCCCAGGCCAAACCACAACTCTATTGAATCAGAACCTTTGGACATGGGACCCAGAAATCTGTGACAAGCCCTGTAAGTGATCCTGATACACACTTATGTTGGGGAACTTCAGATGGAGACAAAACACTCTACTGAGAGACTTAACTTTTATCCCAATCACAGGATCCCATGCCCCTGAGTGTAGAGAGAACTGTCTGGTTTCTGATCTAACCTGAGTGTGGAAATGGACAGATTATGTGATCTTTATTGGTCTTTTCCAATATGTAAAATTAGAAGTTTGGATTAGTATAGTAGGGTTTCAAAAATTTTTTCTAAGCAGTGGAATACATTCTTACAAACAAATGTTACTTGAAACATCAGTATATGAGACATGAAAACAGATGTCCTTGATTGGGATTTTAGCCTAGTATCCTGTCTTATCATGTTCCCTATGGTGGCTTCCTAAACATCACTATGGACTTTTGGGGTTCTAAGAGGTATAGTTTGAGAACCACAGCAATTAGAAGACCCTTCACAGGCCCTCTATTATGTGATCTAAGACATCAGGCAGACTTAACCACAGTTTACCTGATGATGATAGCTCTGAGGCAGAGCTGTGATCACAAGCCTTGGATTCAAAGCCTGGCTGATTCCCTACCATCAGGGTGACCATGAACAAGTCATGTAGCACCCATGGTATCCTCATTTATAACATGAAGTTAACTCTAATTCTTGTTATATCTGCTATTCAGGGCTGTTGACAGGATCAAATGAAATCATGTATGTGAATATACTTTATAACTTGCTAAGTCCTGTCTAATTGGAAGGGATTTTTGTGGGAGAAATTATCCTTCTAGGTAGTTTTCTTTTGTAACTGGTGCCAGAGATAAGTAGAGACAGAGAGTGTAGATAGTGAAATAGTCTGTAGTGTCTTCTTTATCTTCCAGGGATGCAAATGTAATTTTCCTTTTTAATTAAAACCCGTTTACCAGGAAGTATCACTTTAAATAGAATGAAGCTAAAGCAGAGACTTGACTTAACCTGTTGACTCACTCTACAAAGCTTATAAAAATAATGTTTGAGGTAATATTATCTAAAAAGATAATTAGTTTTTCTTAACAATTTACTGCCCACATACTAATAGGGTGATCCAATTTTAAAATATGTTGACCTAGCCTTTGTAGCTCCTTGCATATTCAGAAAAATTTTAGTGTAACATTACTTCAGATTTATTTGCCTTTTGTTTTTTTTTTTTGTTAGATGGGTATTCCAGGAGAGATTCATGCATCCACCAAAGAAATGCCTGATATATACCAGGTAGAATGTTTTATGTCTGTATTTTGTCATTGGTGAAGTCTTCAATCATTTCTCGTGGAACATTTGGAAGATTATCTTCTAGTAATATCAAATATGGTTACTGGAGTTTGAAGGTAGTCAGATTTAAGACCTTTTGTTTTCCAGGCCCTCAGTGTAGCAGGTCAGGATGATTTCTGTAAACTGTCATTATAAGAAACAGATATCTGCCAATAACTCTGTATGGCCACTTTGAAGGCTGCTATCACATGGACCTACCAACATCTTCTAAGGGTATCTCACTTTGCATGTCCTTCCAATTTTCCCCATTACTTGGATATTCATCTTACATTGTTGTACACCAGTCAGAACTCCCTGAGAAGGAATCAACATGGACTGGAAACGGATTTGCTCACAACCACCCCATATTCAGGTGAAGGGCCGGTCAGCATTTCTGCACCTTTGAGCTGCCCTGGGGCAAGGCTCCAGCAAGGATGCTCATTCACTTATTCACAAAAGAGACCTATAGCACTTAGTGCTGATTAGACACAGTGCTGGGGACAGTGAACAGAGCAAACAGGCCTTTGCTGGGATCTACAGGTTACTGAGGAGTCCGGCAGACAGGAGTGGGGTGGGAAGACAAGGAGCCATGGAGAAAAGCAGAGTGTTTCAAGCAGAAAGAATAGTATGTAGAAAGGCCCAAAAGAGAGAACATGGCATGTTCTGAGGACTAAAGAAAATCCACAATGGCCAAACCATAGGGAGTCACATGGGTAGTGAGATGAGCCAGTGCCAGGTCAAGGAAGATCTTGTCCACATGGGCCCCCTCTTTTCATTCATCAGTAGAACTGGTGTAGAGAAATGCTTCTCAAACTGCCCTTTGGAAACAAGGGGGTATCTAGGAGTCTCAGAGGGCCTTGGCGTGTAGGGGGTGGAAGGGAATGGCTCTGGACTCAAGTTTCTGCTTCAGTAACAGCAGCTTCAGTAATATCATTTCAAATGTTGAGGGTCCAACTGTGTTAGGAAATAGAGTTCCATGATTTAAAAATGATTGAAAACCACCAGGTCCCGTCTAGCTCTGGCATCTTTGCTGTGCCCCTTGAAAGAATGGTATCCAGGTTCCTAGTGGTGTGGCATATTGCCTCCAGAAGAGTGGCCCATTCCTTGCTGAAAACATATAGGATTCTGGTGTGGGCAAAAGGTTCTGGGATTTCCTGTTCTTTTTCTTTTTTTTATAGAACTTTCAAAAACAGTCCCTGGGATTTCCACGTTCCCACCTTGACTGATGTCTCTTTATGTCAGCAGGACAGAGGAACCATCTAGCAAGCCTTTTATCTGGCTTCATAAGAAACACGTGTGTTGTAATGCTGAGTCCCCCTCAGACTACACCCACACAGCTATAAAGACACATCTACCTACATGTGAAAGAAGGTGAGCCTGAGAATGAGGACCAACTTCTCCTAAAATGTGAACTCACTCCCTGTCTTACTCATAAGTGGCAATGTAAGTACTGGTTGAATCGTCTGCTTTCTTTTTCTTCTAGACTTTTATTCTCTAGACTCTGGTGCTCCATTCCAGCATAATCTGTTTTAGCTTCTCACTCACTTGAGTCCCCTGGACTTGGCTTCTTGCCTCCTTGACCTCTACACGTTGCCCTTGAGTGAGTCCAGGCTGAGGCTCTGAAAATCCAACCTTTGCTCACATTTCCATGGAATCTATACGCTATCCCTGCCTGGCCAGATTGGGGTCCCAGCTCCTCTGATGCACAGCAGCCAGGCCATCTGCTCAAACCCTGAGAGATCATGGTTACAATTTAAGGAATCAGTTTGGACACTTCCTGAGAGCCCCTGCCCTCCCTGTCTACTCCCAGCTGGAGCCACCAGGAGACTCAGGCCTCCTCATTCAGCCAATCATGACTGAGCAGTGCTTCTCAAAGTTTAATGTGCAGAGAGATCACCTGGGGATCAGGTGATATTCTGACATTTGGGTCTGGGGTGGGGTGGGATCCTGCATTTCTAAGAAGTTCCCAAGTCATGTCAATGGTTCATGAACTTTACTTTGCATAGTAACATGAGAATGTGTAGACTGTTAACCTCAACCTCACCTGGAGATAGGTCCAGGAATGCAATTTTTCCCCTCATTTATTAGCAAACATTAGTTAAACGCTTTCTCTGTCTTCATGGTCATTGCTACGCTGGTAAGATCCCTTCTTTGCTTTCAAGGAACTGACAGACTAATAGTTTAAAAGCCTATATATTTGGGACCTATATACTTTATAAAGCTTAATTCTCACAACATCCCTATGGGATTAGTATTATTCCTGTCTTCTACATGAGGAAACTGAGCCTTAGAGAAGTTAAGAAGCTTGTCAAAGTTGTGCTAATGGGAAATGACAGCCCGGATTCCAGCTCACAGCTCTGGCTCTGAGCCTTTGTGCTTTCTGGGATATCTCAAGCATCTCTTCCTTAATCTTCTTTGTTGCCAGAATCCTTACAGTTGGGCCTCTGGTTCAATTTCCTTGCCTAACACTCTAGTTTCTGGCCTTCTGGCTTACTTAGGCTGAGCCCTGCTCCAAACCCCCGCCAGCTTGGCTAGTGATCCTGTATCCAACTCTTTCCAGTCCCTCCTCACTTGCTTATCTCCTAGTTGGGATTCTGCTACAGATAGTCCAGTTGTCTGGAAACACAAAGCATTGTTCCATGTTGCAAAACAGCTTCTAGGAACTAGAATGTTTCCTTTCCTCTATAACTCACCCCTCATGGTTCTTTGAAGTTTCACAGCAGGCATCAGGCACTTCCTAAAGTAAATAAGCTACATAATAGGCACAGTGAAGAAAGAAGGAAGAGGCACTAATTTATGCAAACTTCATTTTCAGACCTTTAAGCCCTGGGCAGTATTCCTAATGGGCTAGGTGTCCTTTCCCTAGGGGTGGATGTGGCAGCTAGTAGAGCTGTGATTTGACTCATCCCAAATCCTGTCCCTACTCTGCCAGGCTCTCCTGAGGCTCTGGGGAGAGCAGAATGAGTGGGGTAGAGTCTGGGCAGTTGTCTGCAGGGGATGGATGTCACATAGATCACAGAAGCCCTGGCCTGTGGTCATGGCTTTGACTTTTCCTAGGGCTCCCCACTCCCTCCCCACCTGCCCTTCTTAGGGTCAACTTTAAGCAAGGAGCTTACTTCCTACTGGCTCATTTACTCCCATTTAATTACCCAGGGAAGGGGGGAGTATAAATATTTGCTATGGCTTCAACTGTTTCATCTTATTTAGAGTGGCAGAATTTAGCAAGAATTAGGAATTAAATCGCATCATTGCCAGTTTTCACTGACCAAAGCAACATTTTCACTGTTACTCAGTGTAATCCATTCTACCCCAAGACGCTATGACTTTAGGTGAGAAATCTTTACCAGAATTTTGTAAGCCATTCCCCATGCTCAGACTGACACTTTTGATGATCATAAGCCAGATTTTAGGCACTCTTCTGTAGGCCTTATTTTAAGTGACATCTGTTACTTGTTTAAGTGCTCCTTCCCTCTACCCACATACCCAGCAGATGGCAATTCCTGTCCGACCCAAGCCCAAGTTTGTCATGGACCTTCTGACTGCATGTAGCTGGGTCATCTTACCCTGACACTGCGAGACAACTCTAACCACACCTCAGCAGCATCTCTGTTTGCCAACCAAACTCCTTCTGCCCTTGCCCCCAGTCATACAAAATGTGAACATGTTCACGGTCAGCAGTGTGGTGTGGTAGCTTGCGGTTTCCTTTAATTCAAAGCTCAGGTCCCCCTCAGGTTTTGCCATGGTTTCTGTGCAAGTCCCAGAGTCCTTTTTTGTTTACTCTGCGCATGCAGATGGCAGACAGAACTTCAGCCTGACTAACCACAGCATCCTGTCATCAGAATGGAGAGTTTGCCTGCATCTTGAAAACTTTTGAGTATTATTTGATCTAGTGCCCTAAAAAGTAATCCACAGTAAAATTTCAAAGCTTTGCATCAATATTTTCCTTTGGGGACTCCAAATGCCATCATTTTTACCTATAATGTTGACTGTAATTTTTGGCCATATTCAGGCAGTCTTTGTTGCAAATTCTTTTTAAACCACTGACAAATTCTTAGTAGCATGGATTATATTGACCAAAGATTAGTTTGGAAATTTAATAAAAAGAAAAAATAAATTTTAAAGTCTCTAAAACCTGATTTAGGTGTATTTTTACCTTCTCTCAAATCTATGTGCTATTTCTTATCGTAGAAAATGTTACATGAACTTAGTATAGAGTATGTCTGATTAAAAACTATACATACTGATAGCTTATAGCCTATATTCTTTTGTGAATACCGGCAGACAACAAGTGCTTGGCACTCTATTTAAAGTTACTGCCACAACATGGAGTGTACTCTAGGATACCAAATATTTTCTGATCATTCATCAGTTATTCAGTTATTCAACTAACATATACCTAGTGCTTACTACATGCCAAAAATTGTTCTGGATTTTAGGCCTTAAAATGCTGAAGAAGTGGGGTGCCTGAGTGGCTCATTTGTTAGGCATCTGTCCCTTGATTTCGTCTCAGATTGTGATCTCACAGTTGTGAGATTGAGCTCTGAATAGGTTCCTCACTGGGCTTGGAGCCCCCTTGGGATTCTCCCTCTGTCTTTCTCTGTCCCTACCCCACTTGTGCTCAGAGTGTGTGTGCATGCACAAGCGTGTGCACTCTCTCTCTTTCTCTCTCTCTCTCCAAATAAAAAAACTTTAAAAAGTGATGAAGAAGATAGACAACATTTCTGCCTGCATGAAGTTATATCCTAGTGGTGGCTCAAATGTTTGTTAATTGGATAAGTAAATGAAAGAATGTGGGTGGAGTGAGGGAGGATGCTGGGGTCGGGCTGGATGGTGATCAGAGCACCCAGCAATTCCTGATAGTTCTCGAGGGCTTAGACAGAGCCAGGAGGAAGTCAGTTCCAGGTCTGAACCAGCTTAGTGACCTTGCCCAGTCTCTTACAGATCCTATAAGAAGACCTGCCCCATGTTCAAATGCATGGGAAGTCAGTGCTGCTTTCGTCTCCATCCTCTCTTCTCCACCCACTTGCTCCTTAATGTTGGCTCTGGTTATAGCCTCCCTGCATCATTTGCTCAATTTTCTGGGCCTTTTATAAATCTGATTTCAAATTATTAGCTACTCAGTTCCCTTGCTTCCTAACACCTCTTTCTCTGTCCCACCCAGGCCTGTGAACTCTCAACTTCTCTTTCCCTTTGGGTGCTTCATCTCTAGATGCTCCTGTTCTTCCTTTCTTAAAAATCCTACTCTTTCTTCAACCTGGTTCAGATCTCACCTTACCCTTGAAGCCCATTTTGACTCTTGGAGTGCTTATGGATCTCCATATCCCTGAGCTCCTGTGATTCTTAATAGTTTAGAATTTATCAAATTTCACAAAATCTACGAAGCCATCAACTTTATAATGCAACCACTAATTTACATACCATTAGAGAAACTCTTCTAATAAAACTGGCACTCACAGAATGTAAGACTCATCCTTATTCTGGAAAGAATAAGCTGTGAAAAAGTTTGTCTTAGAATCAACGAACTATGGCAATTGTTTAGTACTACATATTATTCATAATTATGATGGACATTACTACTGTCTTATAACTGTTTGTTTATTTTCTGATTCCTCCACTAGAATGTATACTTCATGAGAACAGATTTCATGCCTGGCTGATTCACTGTTGTATCCCTAACCATCCAGCACACTGTCTGGTCCTCAATAAATGACTGAATACATGGACTTCTAAAATGCATGGGAAGTTCTTCAAAGGCAGGGATTATGTATTACACACATGTTATTTTTAAACTTGACATGTAATGAACATAAAGTGTACTAATCTTAAATGTAGAGACTAAAGTCTTTTTAACATATCTATATATCTGCATTATCATGGCCAAAATTAATAGATAGAGCATTTTCCTATAGTACTTTCCCCAGTGCTGAGGAAGTAGGAGATATGTGTCAGTATTTATCTATACTCATTGATTCATTAAATGGTCTCCAGCTACCCTTTTATAGTTCAGGGTCAGTTCACTCCTATTTTCTCTCATTAAATGGTTCTCAAACTCTAGCTTGCATCAGAATTACCTACAAGGCTTGTAGAAACACAGATTACTGGGCCCCACACCCAGACTTTCTGAGAGTTTGAGAATCTGCTTTTCCAACAAGTTAGTGTTGATATGGCTCTAGACAGGTAAGGAGGGAGGATCTTCCTAAGGGTAATAAATGTCTCCCAATGTCTGAGTATTAAATATCTGGTCAGGGGTTCTTCACCTTTCTTTGCAACAGATGGCCTGGGCAGTGTGGTGATGGCCCTGTATTCCTCAGAAAATATTTCTAAATGGAATAAAATAAAATACCTAGGACTATAAAGAAAACTAATGATATAAAAATGGATTGTTCAAATTATTTTTAAAATATTTTAAAAAATGTAATATTTACAGTATTTACAACAAGTCATCTGCATTGTGATATGAAACATTTGGGGTTTCCATTGGTGGTAAACTCACACTCCTACTGATAACACTGCTATGATTGTTGCTTATGTTTACAATTAAAAGAGAGGATAAATTACAGATAGAAGTTAGTGAAAATAAAGACCCTAGGTTAGGAATCCTCACCCTGGTGCCATCTCAAATGAGATGCTCTACCTTTGGCACTGGGTGAAGTTCCAAAGAATTCAAGTCTGTTCATTCAAGTCTGTTACTGATTAAATGCCTCCTATGTGGAGACACTGTGATTGATTCAGAAAGGACTAAGATGCTTTCTCTTCCCTTATTCACAAACATTTGATTTTAGTGAGGTAAAACTGAAATATAAACTGATAATTAAAGTGCAGTGTGATGGGCCACCTGGGTGGCTATGTCAGTTAAGGGCGTGACTCTTGATTTTGGCTCATGTCATGATATCATGGCTCGTGAGTTCCAGCCCAGTATGGCACTCTACACAGACAGTACAGAGCCTGCTTGAGATTCATTCTCTCTCTCCTTCCTTCTCTGCCCCTCCCCTGTTCACACAATCTCTCTCTCAAAATAAGTAAATAAACTTAAAAAAAGTGGAGTTTAACATGAGTATGCACAAAGCACATAAGTAAAGAATGGAATGATATATGCATGTGTATGAGAAATGGAGGTAAGATCTCTGTTAATTAGAACTCAGTTGGATGGAAGTGACGGTATTAGACTATCACAGTGCTGGTCCCCACTGAAACATGCTTCCAGATCTTAGGCTCCCCCATGTTGACTCTGAACTTGGCCCCAAAACTTGCCTTGGCCAAAAGACCGTTAGCCAGCTTGACACAAATATTCACACATTGGGGCTTGCCTCTTGTAATGCTTGGGCTTCAGCTGCTGTGTAAGAACTTTAGGCTTAGATTACTGAATGAGGAGAGGCCCTGTGGGGGGTGGCCCTGTAGAATGAGCAGCCATCTTCCGTGTTCCAGCCTCAGCTGAATACTCGGCTGAATGCAGCAGCGTACAAAACCCGCATCATTGAGTGAGGAACAACAGAACCACCCAACCCACAGAATCATGAAAAATAAGAATTTGTTGCTTTAACCACTGTTTTAGAGTGATTTGCTGCATACCGAAAGATAACTGAAATAGTTGTTTTTATTTCTGTACCACTTTTCCTCTTCCGTTTTGCTTTTTTAAGAAAATTTTTCTTTTTAGTGTTTTTTTTTTTTTTGAGAGAGAGAGAGAGAGAGAGAGAGAGAGAGAGATAGACTGTGAGTGGGGGAGGTAAAGAGAGAGAGGGAGACACAGAATCTGAAGCAGGCTCCAGGTTCCAAGCTGTCAGCACAGAGCCTGATGCTGGGCTCAAACCTATAAGATGTGAGATCATGACCTGAGCTGAAGTTGGCTGCCTAACCCACTGAGCCACCCAGGTGCCCCTCCATTTGGCTTTTAAAGATTCAGAGGGCAGGGCGCCTAGGTGGCTCAGTTGGTTAAGCTGTTAAGCATCTGACTTCTGCCCAGGTCATGATCTCATGGTTCGTGTGTTCAGGCCCCCCACTGGGGTCTGTGCTGACAGCTCAGAGCCTGGAGCCTGCTTCAGAGTCTGTATTTTCTTTCCTCTCTCCCTGTCCCTTCCCAGCTCATGCTCTGTCTGTATCTCTAAAAAATAAATAACTGTTAAAAAAATTAAAAATAAACTATGCAGAGGGAAAATTGCCCTGTAAAATAAGCCACTGTAGAGATTCTCTGCAAATAAACACAATTTCCAGAGAAGCTTCTAGTACACTTAAGTCTTTTAAGATCTGTGGCTAGAAAACTGATATAATTATGACTCTAGTAAATTGAAATTCTGCTTTGCATTGAATGATTACTTTAAAAATCATAAAGTCCTAAAACCTGAAATTTTGAGCTGCAAGAGATCTTGGAATCTATGCAGTCTAACCTCACAACTTTATTTTTAAAATTTCTTTATCATTTTTTAGTAATCTCTACATCCAGTGTGGGGCTTGAACTCATGACCCTGAGATCAAGAGTTGCATGCTCTTCTGACTGAGCCAGCCAGGTGCCCCTAACTTCTTAAGTTTAGAGGTAAGGACACCAAGTCCTAAGAGGTTAAAGCCACAGAGCATTTTGTTAGTTGGGTCCAGAAGGGAAGCCACATATTCTGACTTCTACTACAGTGTCTTTTAATAAATTATAAATAGCAATTAGTAGATTATCATTTCCATTATTTTATTTTTGCAATAGACAAAGTGGATATTTTTATCCTTTCTATTTTTAGATGAGTTAGATCTAAAAAGACCAGCTCATTTCACATAACTCATAAAAACAGGACAAGATTCTGGGTCTTATGTTCCCTGGGCGAGGGCTTTTTCATTATATCATGCTACCTGACATGTTCAGTATTAAAAACCAGGAAATAAACCAATATATTTTTGAAAGAGCATCAGCATCAGACACTTATCTGGTTCATCTCTGAATTTCTCATAGTCGTATATTATGTACACAATGTGTCATTCAATAAATATTTGTAATATGAAATGAATACATGAATGAATAACTGAATAAACAAAGGATAGAACAAGATTATGGTTTATTTTTACCAGACATTTCATTCTTGAAGTGTATGATTAATCAAGATTCCTCTGTACTTGAAAAGGAATAGGGGATAAAAATGCCCATCAGTAGTAATGACAACATTTTGTGATTATTGTGCTTTGAAAGCAAAGTAACGAACATAAAGGCAAGTTCTATCAATGTGTCTCCTATTCTGTATGTTATAACTCAGAAGTAATATGCTCCTTCTTTCAAGGGGGAAGCTGAGGTAGAGAAAGTGACCCAGGCAACTTTGAGCAGCTTTGTCCAGTAGAATAATGAAAGCCACATATTTAACTTAAAATTTTCTAGTAGCCACAATGAAAAAAGTAAAAAGAAACAGATGAAACTAATTAAAATTTTTTAAATGTTTATTTATTTTTGAGTCAAGAGGGCATGAGCTTGGGAGGGCTGAGAGAGAGGGAGACAAGAGAATCTGAAGCAGGCTCCAAGCTGTCAGCACAAAGCCCAATGTATGGCTTGAACCCAAGAAGTGAGATAATGATCTGAGCCGAAGTTGGATGCTCAACTATCCAGCTTCCCCCAGATGAAACTAATTTTGATAATATACTGTACTTAATTCAGTATATCTAAAATAATATCTTTCCACATGTAATAAATACAAAAATTGTTGATGAGATATTTTACTTCTTTTTTTTTTTAAGTGGGCGTTTTACACTCAGAGTATATATCATCCAGACTAGCCACATTTCTTTTAAGCATTGCTTTCAATATTTTTTTTTTTTTTTTTGAGAAAACAAAACCGCGTGCATGTACCTACAGGGGACAGGCATAAGGAGAGGCAGAGAGAAAATCTTAGGCAGGTTCCACGCCCAGCACAGCGCCTGATGTGCAGCTCAGTCTCATGATGGTGAGATTGTGACCTGAGCCCAGACCAAGAGTCAGATGCTTAACTGACTGAGCTACCCAGGCACCCCTATTTTAGCCACATTTCTAGTGCTCAATAGCCACATATGGCTAGTGGCTACCATTTTGGACAGCACAGGTCTAGTCACATAGGACATAACAATTCTGTAGAGAGAAGGCAATTACAGTAATTACATCACAGAGGAAGTAGAGTTTGAAGGAATACTTGATATTATCCTGCTTTAGTCCAACTGCATAACCCAGATCACTGCAACTTGAAGGG
The DNA here is from genome assembly GCF_003009895.1 of Hyaena hyaena. NCBI lineage: Eukaryota > Metazoa > Chordata > Mammalia > Carnivora > Hyaenidae > Hyaena > Hyaena hyaena. Next base: position 575,753 of record NW_024081297.1, on the reverse strand, counting down.
AGAGTCTACTACCTCCTAGGAAGTCAGCTGCATAGTTTTGTCAGCCTTTTAGGAAGATGTTTGGTTGTGTGGCCATGGGCAAGTAACCTAGCCTTCATATAACTCAGTTTCTCATATGTTATCCATATGAGAATCCATATCATATCCATTACATGAAATAATAGGAAAAAGCATTTAGTCAATACTGGCAAGTAGGAGGCAGTGGGTTAATAGGAGCACTCGTACTTTACTAGGATCTTACCTTATCACATAAGCCTCAACCCCATTTTGGATTATTTATTATTTTTTTATTTTAATGTTTATTTCTTTTTGAGAGAGAAAGAGACAGAATGTGAGCAGGGGATGGGCAGAGAGAGAGTGAGACACAGAATCTGAAGCAGGCTCCAGGCTCTGAGCTGTCAGCACAGAGCCTGACACGGGGTGCGAACCCATGAACCATGAGATCATGACCTGAGCTGAAGTTGGGCGCTTAACTGACTGAGCCATCCAGGCACCCCAACCCATTTTGGATTTTTAAAAAAAGGTTGGTAGGACTCCCTACAGATCAGTATCTTTTCTGCCACAAGTATAAAGGTGAGGTACATTTCAAAAAGACAAAGTAAAACAAAAAAGATCATGAGTTACATATAACTAGCCTTCTACTAGAGGGAATCCTATTCATAAAACCAGATGGTCTTCTTCTACTCTTTTATTGAAAGATATTATATATAAATATATATTTATATAATATAAATAAATATAAAATATATTTTATTGAAAATATATAATTTTTCTTTTTTTTAATAAATATTTAAGCATTTCTAAATGTGCAGTTCTGTTTTGTTAAGTAGTTGTTCTGCAACCATCACCATCATCCATCTCCAGGACTTTTTCAACATCCCACAGTGAAACTCTGTATCCAGTAACTACCCATTGGCCCCAGCACCCCCACCCCCAGCCCCTTGCTAAACACTCTTCTGTCTCTTTATATTGGACCATTCTAGGAATCTCATATAAACGGAGGTCTTCTGTTTTTTCTTTTATTTTTTTAAAATAGTTTATTGTCAAGTTGGTTTCCATACAACACCCAGTGCTCATCCCCATAAGTGCCCTCCTCCATGCCGCCCATCATCCCCCCAACCCCCCCCACCCATCAGTCCTCAGTTTGTTCTCAGCATTCAAGAGGCTCTCATGGTTTGCCTCCCTCCCGCTCCCCCACTATTTCCCCCCTTCTTCTCCCCCATGATCGGTCTTCTGTTTTTCCAAAGTGACATTTGTTTTTTCTTTAAACATTAAAATAAGAAAGTTTATCTAAAATACTGACAGAGTAAACCTAGAGGTTTTTAAAAAGAATATTTAGTGTTGGAATGCATGTTGATAGGCACTGATGAAAGGCACTGGAGAAATAAATTATAGTTATTACATATCTGAGGGAGATGATCACTACAAAGGTTTTTCTTTACTTTATAAAAAGAAGTCTGTATGAGACTATATATACATGAATGTAAATTAAGACATGTCTTCATGAGATTACTGCTCATAAAGGTCATAAATAATGATGCCAAATTTTCACAAATATCAGAACTCTCGCTGGTATAGGAGATCCTTGACTTTGTCACTAGTTTGCCATTTGGCCTGTGCCTAGGGCCTGGTAGTCTCAAGCCCCTCCTATCTTCATCTGTAAAACAGATACTAATAATAGCTGCCCTTCCTACATCATAGGATTGATGTGAAGATCAAACAAGATAATTAAAGTGAAAGAGCTTTGAAAAATACAAAGCCCTGTAGAAAGGCAAGGTGTTATTAAAGACTGTGGAGAGATTGCTAACACAATTTGATTCAAGGCCAGAGTTTTGTACTTCCAAAAGTTAAAGATACTCAGTTTTTGCAAATTATTTAGAAAACCAAATTCCTTCTTTGGTGACCCAGCACCATGACTGAATTGTGTTCTAAATGCTGTATATTTGATACCCACTGCTATATGTCATCTAACCACATTACCATACTAGATGTAATTGTACAGCATTTCAGCAAGATCTTCAATTTTTGGTGGGTAAGAAGTTACAAATCCACATAGCTTAAAGACAAAGTCATGTCTGCACAGGAAGTTTTTTTGTTTTTGTTTTTAACTTTTCCATGGTGGCAACAGTGCTGCTCTCTGTAACATATCTACTCTGGGAGACCTGCCTGAAATGTGATTTAAGTCAAGCATTTATTAAGTGCCTATAGTGTGCCAGGCGTTTGAAGTAGAAATGGTGTCAGGGGAATGATGGAGGTAGTGAGAAAAAATGCAAAGAGAAAAGGGGTGCCCCTGAACTGGGTGGGCTTTAAAACAAGTGAGGAGTGGCATGTCCTGTGACAACTAACTATAAAGGCAGTGAAATCAATGCCAAAAAAAGGCTTGAGGAATACACCATGGGAGTTCCAGAGGTTCAAAGGATTAATTCATTCAACCTAAGAAGGCAGAATCTCAGGACATTTGTCCCTGGGCCCTGATGCATGAGAAGGATTCCTTGGTTCTGAAGTAGATGGGACATACTTCAAGCATGAAGGATCCACACCTAGTATCCCCCAAACAAATATTTACCTACTAACTAGCTGGTAGAACTAAACAACTTGGCAATGTGCCTGTGACTCTACAAGGTCACGGCTGGGTGGTATTAGAGGTTAAATCCCAGATTCTCATTTGAAACCACCAGCCTTATGGCATTCTACCATCCTGGGAGGACAGCTCAGAGACCAGTCATATGCACCCTGGCAAATGATACTTCATTTCATTTCAGCTCCACAGAATTGCAAAAATTGACCAGATGGGGGTTCCAGATTTCAACAACCCATGCCTAACTAGAAAACTCTTCCAGGCCAGGGCTCTATCTGCATGTTTCTAAGCTCATGTCTACTCCTGTCCCAGTTTTCACATATCCAGCATCAACCTTCCCACTTAGATTTTGGCTTTCTTCCTGGGATTACATTTTCCCCTTCCAGTGCTTTACTGTTAGATGACTTTTCCCTTTCCCAAATGTATACGACTTTTCTTCTTACCATTATCATCTTTTTAGCTCACAGTTATTGCGCTCTTACCTCGGGCCATACAACATGCTGTGTATTTTGCAGCATCTCCCTTACATAGGATAGGTAATATGACCACAGTTGACCCTTGAACAACTCAGGGATGTACCTATCCTCACCACGACTCCCTTACAAAGTCAAAAATCTATACTTTTTGATTCCCTTCAAACTGAACTACTAATAGCCTATGTTGACTAAGAGCCTTACCAATAACATAAATGGTCAATTAACACACATTTTGTATATGTATTATATACTGTATTCTTATGGTAAAGTAAGCTAAAAAAAAAAGAAAATGTTATTGAGAAAACTATAAGGGAGAGAAAATACATTTACAGTACTGTATTGTATTTATATTTAAAAATTTCACATGTAAGTGAACCCATGCAGTTCAAGCCCATATTGTGCAAGGGTCAACTGCATTTCTCTTTTGTAGAAGAGAAACAGAGGTCTAAAGAAGTTAAGTGACTTGTCCAAAGTCAACTGGCTAGTTCAACAGCCAGCCAGTTGTAGATTCCATTGGTAGAGTCGGGACACATACCAAAGTCTATATACTAACCCTGTGTTATCCCTATCTCCTTGCTTTTCCCTTCCATACCAACAGAGAATATTTGTGAAATTTGCATGTTACTTACATGCAAACTATTTTGAAGAATGGCAAAATCTTATAGGTTAAGAGGAACAAGCCTCTGCTGACTTGATACAATCATGCTAAGATTTATTCAGTACTTTGTGCAAGCCACTATGCTTATACACATGCACATTCTCATTTTAAGCTTCACAGTAGCCTTAGAGAGAAGCATTATTATCACCTCTTTTACAAATGAGCAAAGTGAGGCACAGAGAGGTTATATAACTTGTTAGTAAGAGGTGGAGCCAGTATTTGAACTTTGGCCATTTAATAGCAAGGCTCTAGCTTCTAACCTCTGAGAGCCCTTAGACCTTCTCTAGCAGGTGTTGCTGTTTTTCCTATGGGAGGAGTGACACTGGAAATAGTGAGCATTGAGTTCCTTCAAAGCTTTGCACCAAGCATACAGGGCACTCACAGGGAAGATCCAGTGCCTGCCTTCCAGGTTGGAGAAGGATAGGAAGGAGATTACCAAGGCACACACAAACAACATTGGAAGCGAGATACCAGATAAATGAGGTCAGACCACTCTCCTGCTTAAAATCGTTCACCAGCAGCCCTTACCAACAGGACACAGTCTGCTTCCCTCAGAAAGGCAGGCCTGGATGCTCTTCCTGCCTCTACCTCTTTAGTTTCATTTCTGTCTCACTGTCAACATACCCTTTGCAACATATGACAGGTATCTGCATGTCTTTGCCTGCTTCTCTACAGCCACTGTTTTCTCCCCCTTCTGTCTGATCTAAGCCTTCCTTCAAGACTTATCTTGGTCACATCTGTATTTAAACTTGTATTGCCCTCTTCTCCCAGCATTTGGACTCTGTAACACTTTGCACACCTATTCTAGCTGTTATTACAACTAAATTAAAATTATTTGCATATTTGTCTCTTCAAGGGCAAGATGAGTGGTTTTTCCTCTTTTGCACCCTCCAGTGCCCACCCACCATAAGGACACATGAGACTCTCAAAGCTTGGGTAACAGCCAGAATACACAAAGTAACACAGCAGAAGGATTCCTGGGCCAGGTTAGCAGCCCAGCACCCAGCAATGAATGAAGTCAGTGGGGATCAGCATTTGCAAGTCTGAGAGAAGGAAGATTTTTGGAAGAACCAAAGGCAGACCTGGGCCAATTGGATGGATGACAAAAATGGGGAAAATAAGAATGGAGAAGGCCTTAAGGTTTACCTCTTTCAGAAATTTGTCTGGGCTCGCCCCATCATTAGTAACCTTTTTTTAATTGGCCGTGATACTATGCCTTCCAGCACCTTCCAGCAGTGTACCCTTCCTCATTGCACACTCATGGAGTGGCTCAGTCTGTACACATCACGCTCACAACTTACCCAGATATTATTGGAAACTTTTCAAGCATCACTTCACTTAATCCTCTCAACTGCCTGTGAGATTTTTTTTAAATCTAATTTACACTTTAGGAAACTGACGTCCGGAGCGATTAAAGCATCTTGATCCCATCCGCTTTCCCGACGCGGTGGCCAGCCCTTCTCTCTGAGTGGACGGGTTCCTTGCGCGCCAAGTTCTCCGGCTTCAGGGACCCCCGACGCACAGTGGTCACAAAATAAGTGGACTCATTTGCACAGTGAAGAAGTTGCTTCGGGGCAAGGTGCACTGGAGGAGGTCCGAGCAGAGAGGGCCAAGGGGAAGAGAAGAACTGGGAGGGTTCGGAGGAAAGCAGGAGATGGCCTGGGGAGCCGGCGGGGCGAGGAGCGCCGGGGGCGGGGCGAGGAGCGCCGGGGGCGGGGCGAGGAGCGCCGGGGGCGGGGCGAGGAGCGCCGGGGGCGGGGCGAGGAGCGCCGGGGGCGGGGCGAGGAGCGCCGGGGGCGGGGCGAGGAGCGCCGGGGGCGGGGCGAGGAGCGCCGGGGGCGGGGCGGGGAGCAGGCGCCATGCCATTGGTTTTCGAGCCCGGGAGCCGCCCCTGCGCGCCGGCCCCCCGCCCGCAGCGGGGAGCTTGCACCCGCCTCCGTGCGCTGACAGCGGCGGGGCGACACCTGGACCGCCCAGCGAACTTGCGGGGCTAGAGCTGCAGGCGCGCCTTGGCGGGAGAGGAGGCTCGCAGCGCCGGGTCCGGAGGCAGGTAACGCGCAGCACCCGGGGTTTCGGGGTTTGCACCGCCCTGTCCAGTCTGTGGACTCGAGGACGCGGGAGGCGGCCAGAAGCTCTCCGTGCCCCGCTGCGACTAAAGCAGCAGAGTTCTAGTCTCTCTTTCTCTGCCCACTCCGGGTGTTACCTAAGGCAACTTTCTTTCCCTCTCTGGGTCTCTCTTTCCTCCTAAGTGAGGGAGGTGTTGGTGTTGACTGATGCTTTGTAGTCTTCGGAGTTCTAAAGCGTGAGCAGCGTTTTGGCAACCGGCAAGGTCCCTTCAAATCCGCACCTACTTAAAAGCCAGGTCCGCTGCTCTGGGGGCCGAGTCCTCAGGAAGCCGACGTGCCGTGTAGGCGGGGGTTCTGCTGGGCTGTCGCGTTTCCTGGGGCGTTTGAGGACTGACCCTGGGCTTGGGGCTGGCTGTTGGCGGGGCCTGGCTGCAGAGCAGCTGCCCCCACATTGCTCAGGTGAGGTAAGGGAGGGCGTCAGGACCTATCTACAGGTGGGGTGTTGGGAAGGAGGGGTTGGGAGCCCATGAGGTGTACTTGGAAAAAGAGCAGTTTGTTTTGGAATTATCTCCCTACACCCATACCTAGTTCCGTCGTGAGTTACAAATCACAGGAATGGGGTTTCTCGTCTTTTCAGAGCGGAAAACATTACTTCAGCGGACTAGGACATAGGGCTCCATAAGCTGGTATGAAGTGGGCCTCTCTCTCTCTGCACCCATCCTGCCTCCTCTTCCCTTTCCTTCTTTCCTGCTTTTATCAATACTCTTTGATTTTGAGGGCCCCATTTTCTGTCTGAATGAAAAGTCCTTATTTTCATTTAGTGCTGGTTTGTGACCAGCAGACTCCAGAGCTTTGGGCGCTGGGTAGGGATGGACCCTGGATAGGAACAGGCAGCCTCCTGACCTACAGAGCCTTGCAGGAATGTGCAGAGGAAGCCCAGTGGGCTTTAGACAGACAGACAGACAGACAGACACTGGAAGGTGGGATGGATTCAAACTGCTGTCCAGCTTCCTGTCCCTTTCTTGGCAGCCATTCCCAGTGAGGAAATAGTGGCCCCAGCTGTCAGTTGCAGCAGCCAAACAGAGGATGGTTGAAAGGAGTTGAGGATTTTGATGGGTTTCTGTGGAAAGTCTCCAGGTGCTCCCTCCCCTCCCTTTACCCCTATAGTTCTTGTGTACCTTAGTGTGGTGTCTGGGTGAAATCAGATGCCAGGACCTGTCAAGAGTGGTGGGGAAGGAGGCATGGCAGTGGCATTATTGACTGTCTTTATTGGGCACTTATGGGCCAGACACTCTTCTTTGTGTATAATGTGTCCTTAGTTCTCAAAAAACCATATGAGGGATCCTATACTGTCAGTTAACCCATTTTACCAATGAGAAACTGAGGCTTAGAAAGATCACTTCTTTTAGTCACATAGCTAGAAAACAAAATAGCTAGGATGCAAATCTAGCCTCTCTGATGCTAAAACTTGTGATCTTTCTACCTTTTTTGGTGATTAATGGTAAGTTGGACTAGTAACAGCAAAAATTACTATTACTGAGTTCTCACAAGTGCCAGACACTGTTTAAAGCATTTTTGAAGAGTTAATAGGGTGCCTGGGTGGCTCAGTCAGTTAAGCAGTTGACTTTGGCTTAGGTCATGATCCCATGGGTTTATGGGTTCGAGCCCTGCATCGGGCTCTGTATTGACAGCTCAGAGCCTGGAGCCTGCTTCGGATTCTGTGTCTCCCTCTCTCTCTGCCCCTCCCCGCTTACACTCTGTCTCTGTCTCTCAAAAAATGAATAAATGTTTAAAAAAATTTTAAAGAAGAGATATGCCACTAATTATGCAGGAGTTTTGGTCATTTTGGTCATGAGTGACTGCCTTAGCCTTTCTCAAGCAGCAGTGCTATTCCAGAACGCCTGCCTGATCCCACCCAGCTGCTAGTGAGTGAATGGGGCAGAGACCCTGTTTGGTTTATTCTAGAGGTGGTTTGAGGTCTAATGAAAGATTGATTGTCCACATCTAATCCGTTAGACCTGACCGTTGGCTTGTGAATGATCCCACTGTCCCCTAAGAGGCCTTTCTCAGGTTTTGCTCAATAAACATTTGTGGAATGAATGAATTAGTGCCTTGTGCAGAGTGGTCTGTTGTCCTGCAGAAATGGGGCAGCCCAGGGCTCACCATGCTCAGAACCCAGGATGCCAGGCCGGGCAGTTCTCTCCTTTGGGCAAGGGAGGTAATGTGAACTATGCCCCTGTGGGCTTCTAGATTTGCCTGCTTTATAAGGAATTTTAAAAGTTATAGATTCAATAAACATTTGTGGAATGAATGAATTAGTGCCTTGTGCAGAGTGGTCTGTTGTCCTGCAGAAACGGGGCAGCCCAGGGCTCACCATGCTCAGAACCCAGGATGCCAGGCCGGGCAGTTCTCTCCTTTGGGCAAGGGAGGTAATGTGAACTATGCCCCTGTGGGCTTCTAGATTTGCCTGCTTTATAAGGAATTTTAAAAGTTATAGATGAGGAAAAACTGATTTTTTTTAACTAACAGGAAAAATCACTTAGTCTCTCTTAAAAAGGGAAGGAAATAAGATGGTGCTATTTGCTATAGGGCTTCCCAAACTTCTTCATAGAAGAATCTCCAATAACGAAACTGACAAGTGCTCCTAGGAGTTGGGGTACAGTTCAGATTGACCCCAGCAAGCTTGAAAATTGTTTTAAGAAATTATGCAATTTTTAAATTTAAAAATATGTTGAATTTGGTTTCAATATATAAAACAAGTTCTTTCCTCAAAATATTTGTGTACAATATTGGTATATTATATTATATTCTTGGAGGCTGAGAGTACCCAAGTACTGGAGAAGTAGGGCAAGTTTTCTGGTCTGGTGGCATAGAGTACTATTTGCATTTTTCATACACTTGGTTTACAGTAATAGAGCTTCCCAACCCTTTGTGGAGATAACCCCTTTCCTATTTATCAGAATGAAGAACATGTTTTAAAAATAAAAACAATCTTTATTGTTTGACCCCTACTGGCTTTATTAAGATATAATTGACATATAACATTGTAGAAGTCCATGATGATTTCATGTGTGTATACATTGTTACTATTTTTTTGTAGTGAGAACATTTAAGATTTACTCTCTTAGCAATTTTCAAGTATGAATACTATTGTATATTAGATCCTCAAAATTTATTCATTTTAGGATTGGAAGTTTGTGCCCTTTGACCAACCTCTCCCCATTTCTCCCTCTCCCCAATCTCTGGCAACCACCATTCTATTCTCTGTTTCTGTGAGTTCAGCTCTTTATTGATTGCATCTACAAGTGAGATCCTTATTGTTTGTTTTGCTATTACCAAAGAAACATATATATAGTGGAAAAAGAAAAAATACAGATTAGCATTAATAATAATATATCTATACTTAGAAAAAACTGATGCAAAACTTGGGACATATAATCTTCCAAATCTTTTTCTCTGTGTCTATATGAGTACATTAAAAAAAAAAAGAACAAATGAAGGGATGCCTGCCTGGCTCAGTCAGAAGAGCATGTGACTCTGGATCTTGGAACCATTCGTTCAAGCCCCATGTTGGGTGTAGAGATTACAACAAAAAATAATCCAAAAAAAAAAAAAAAAAAAAAAAGAATCTCAGCAAGCCGAAAACAAAAAATGAACAAATGTATTAATACAACCCTTACTTTTGATTCAGTCATCCTCAGAGCTAGGAGCCATCTCAGATTGTTTTTGAAAGGATGCGGAGAACAACTTTTGAATAATTAAAATCATCCTAAAGGTTAATCCTGTTTGTGAAGTTCACCCTCCCATAATTCCCCCATGTCAGATAGTTCCCAGCAGAGGGAAGTGCCTGCCTTTGGGGCTGCTGCTGAAGTCCCAGGGTCCAGCTGTGCTTCTTGTGAAATGACTCACGTGCCTTAATTGTAACAGAAAAGGTAGCTCCTCAGTGTTGTTGAAGTGAAAATGTGGGCAGAGAATTCTAAAGCTAAATTGCACAGGGAGGAGCCTTGGATAAGATCATTGCTCCAGCATTGCATTTTTTTATTGTTTATTTTTGAGAGAGAGAGAGATATTGAGTGAGCAGGGGAGGAGCAGAGAGAGGGACAGAGAATCCCAAGTAGGCTTCTGTCAGTGCAGAGTCCAATGCAGGGCTCAAACTATGTGATCATAACCTGAACCAAAATCAAGAGTCAGACACTGACCAAGGTGCCCCTCCAGCATTGAATTTTATTGTGTGGCTTTGGGCAAGAGAGGTAGCTTCTCTGAACTGGTTTTCCCTTCCTTAGATTGGGGATAATGACACCTACTCTATCTTCGCCTACCAGAGTCACTAATGAGGACCAGGTGTCAAGTATTGTTAACTTAAATATGCATGCAAACGTTTTATGCTATTTTTAAAAGGAGGCTTAAATGTAGAAAGATCAAAAGTATTGTCAGTCTTTATAAAACGCTGGAATCTAACTTTTGGGCTTAACATTAGCAGGACTTAATTATAATGCAAATGCTCTATTGGATCATCCCCACTCTAAGTTTTCTTCAAAGAATAGAAAATTCCTTGATGGCTAACATTTCATTGCTGTTCATCACAATTCTGAACTGAAGGAAAGGGCAGAAAATAGTCCCATTTCATAGAATAAAAGCAGGCTTGCCATTCAGGAGAACTGTTCATTGGCACAGAGAGTCAGGTCCCAGGGCTGTTTCTAGTTGCCTTAAGAAGACAGAGGTGTATAAGGCAGAAGCAGTGAGAGTAACTGGAAAGACAGTGTGTGTGTGTGTCTGTGTGTTGGGGGGTCGTGGCTGTATACTAGAAGCCACTGCCTCAGGGTTGCTCACAGGCATGCACTCAATTCAGTTCTGGAGAGAGTAATGGGCCCTGTGTTTGGATTGGGAGGCAGGTGTCTCGGCTTCTATTTCTGCCCCAAAGACAAGCTGTGTAATCTTAATCATATCCACTTCTTGAGCTTTGGTTTCTTTATAAAGTGAGGGAATAGGACCAGATGAGGTAACTTGAAGTCCTAAAAATCTATGATTCTGGGCCTTCTATTGTCTATGCCTGCCCAAATGGAACTTTGGTAAAGAATTACCACATTGAGATAAGTCAGGTATGGGAAAATGTTCCCACTTCCTGTTGCTCCCAGCTTTTGGTGCCCCTTATGATTTCCTACGGGTCTTCCCAGCTGAATACCCTTATGCAGAACATAAGATCCATAGATCATTGAGAGAAGAATTGTTTTTGCTCGTCTATTTGTTACTCTTAACTAGAACCTCCTTAGATTGTTGGGAGGGAGAAATGCTTTTGGTAACTTCTGGGAAGGTTAGTTGACAGAAGTATAGTAAAAGTAGGTTATTTACGGTAATAGGGCTATGTATATGTCACAATATACTGGCTTTTGAAATTACTAAATACAGTATTTTTCCTTAGTGCCCATTGGGAACTTGGCCTGTGCTATGGCTTTTGCAGAATGTGGGAGAAGCATACTCTTTTTTTTTTTTTTTTACAAATAGTTTATTGTCAAATTAGTTTCCACATAACACCCAGTGCTCATCCCCACAAGTGCCCTCCTCCATGCCCATCCCCCCTCCCCCCTACATCCATCAGTTCTCAGTTTTTGTCAGCATTCAAGAGTCTCTCATGGTTTGCCTCTCTCCCTTTCCCCCACTATTTCCCCCCTTCTTCTCCCCCTTGGTCCTCTGTTAAGTTCCTCCTAATCCTCCTATACATGCAAACATATGATATTTGTCCTTCTCTGCCTGACTTATTTTACTCAGCAGAACACCCTCAAGGTCCATCCATGTTGCTACACATGGCCAGATTTCATTTTTTCTCATTGCCATGTAGTATTCCATGGTATAGATAAACCACATCTTCTTGATCCATTCGTCCGTTGATGGACACTTAGGCTCTCTCCATTTTTGGCTATTGTGGAGAGTGCTGCTATGAACATTGGGGTACATGTGCTCCTATGCCTCAGCGTTTCTATATCCCTTGGGTAAATTCCTAGCAGTGCTTTTGCTGGGTCATAGGAGAGTTCTAATGTTAAGTTTTTGAGGAACCTCCACACTGTTTTCCAGAGGGGCTGTACCAGTTTACATTCCCACCAACAGTGTAAGAGGGTGCCCGTTTCTCCACATCCTCGCCAGCAGGGAGAAGCACACTCTTGAGTGGCTCCAACTCAAGGAGAGGGAGAGGCAAGGAGGAAGGGAAGGGGGGAAGGAAGGCTGGAGAGATAAGGAGGTAGGGAGAGGGCAGGAGAAAGCAGAGAGTACCAGTTGTGGTTAGAATACAATGGAGATGAAAAGACCAATTTGGTCTTTTGGTCAATTTGGGAAAAGACTAAGTCCCCTAGAACTTGGACTTTTGGTTTAATTTTGCATCTACATTGCCCAGCCCCCAATGGGAACTTAGTAAAGTATTTTTAATGAATTAGTAAATGAGTAAATGAAAGAATGAATGATTCTTCTGAAAGGAAATTTTTGCCAAAGGTATAGTGACCTTCAAGGTGGTTGCAGTGACCTCTTTATATATGTGAGATGTGTGCTTAGAACTTATGAAAACACTTTCCTGTGTGTTATCCTGCACAATGATGATAGACTTAAAAAAAAAAAAACCCAAAATGAAAGCATTTCCTAATGCCATACTTTCTAGACACTTCACAGCTACTAGTAAAAAAGGATTTGATTTATTATTTCTAGATAAGTCTTTCTGTAAAAGCACCAAGAAATATTTGAGGAGTGGGGTATAAGACCTATAAACAGTCCACAAATTTATATTCCAAGTCAAAGGGAGAAAGACAGGCATTGCTTAACTTGTGGGTGAATAAACATTTTTTCCCCCTTGCAGAAGCATTGTTTTACAATAAGTCTTGACAGAACTGGTGCCATCAGCTTCTGATTAGACAGATGTGTTTTGTGCCACCATTACTCATGGCCACAGGCGCCTGGGCTCTCCTGCCACTCGCTGAGTCAGCTGATTAAAACATTGGGCTGTGAGGCTGAAGGCAGGGGCTAGATCCGAGGCCAAGCCAAGTGGCTCAGTCAGATCTGTGCCTCAGCCATTCCCACACCTTCTACCAGCAATCTGTACTGGAAGGGAGACTGAACTGTGGTGTGTTAGGTTGATTAGGGAAGATTCTTCACCATTGTTCATTTTAGATTAGTCATTCGAGTTTTAGACGTAAGAGGTCTGGGTTTTCAGTTTAATTCTTTGATTTTTTTTTTTTTTTAGAGTGAACTCTAAGGTTGTTTCAGGTTTACCATCTTGGGACATGCTGATGGTATGCATTCTGAGACTTTTGCTACTCCACATCAACTCTCACCATGGCATATCATGTCTTCAGTGTGCCTAAAATAGGGATCATCATACTTGTCTCACAAGTTGCTCAGAGTTTTAAATGAGGTCACATATTTAATGAAAAACAGCAAAAACAGATGGAGATGCTGTTGCTGGCTGGTTGGCCAAAGACTCATCAGCCAAGTACTCACCACCTCATACCTGTGTGGTGTCATTTTTCATTTAACTACAGTTTTTATGTGACATATATTCAAGATGCCTTATGAATTGTTGAAACCATAGGCATTAAGTCTGCAAATGCTATGGGTCTCCTGCATTGATAGTGCCTGGGGATAGTAACTGATGAGGTAGGATTCATCGTCCTTAGTTATTTCAAAACTATTTTTATCTGATCAGGTATGTTCTTTGTTGGTATAACATATTTGATTATATCTGGTTGCTTCAGATTGCTTTTTTAAAGCCTATGAGGAAAGTGAATGATGATGCTATCTGACCTTTATTGAGCAGTTACTGTGTACCAGGCACTGTTCTAAACACTGTACCTACATCCCTTTATTTAATCTTCACAGTAGTCTATTATTGATACTATTTTGAGTACTCTTATTTTTCCCATTTGATGATGATGAATTAAGGCACAGGTAAGTTAAAGAAGTTACCCAGATGACATAGCTAATAAAAGAAGGGACAGGGATTTGAACCCAGGCAGTCTGACTGTAGAGCCCATGCTTTGGATCATCAGAGGATAGCCTTTTCAATAAAAAATGTCCCTTTTATTTGTCTGTAAAGTATGAGAAAGTCACATTCACACACTGAGTATCTGCCTGTACCCTAAGTGCATTCCACTCTACTATTCATGGAAACAAGAAGCTGAAAACAGTTCTAGATGCAGAATAAGGATGCATAGCTTGGCAAATTTTTTTCTTTTCTTTTCTTTTCTTTTTCTTTTTTTTTGTTTTTTTTGTTTGTTTGTTTGTTTGTTTGTTTTGAGAGAGAGAGCCTGAGTGGGGGAGAGGGGCAGAGAGAGAGAGAGGGAGAAGAAAGAGAGAGAGAGAGAGAGAGAGAAAGAGAATCTCAAGCAGGCTCCACACTAAGCAGGGAGACCTATGCTTGATCCCAAAACCCTGGAATCATGCATGACCTGAGATGAAATCAAGAGTCAGAAACTCAACTGACTGAACCACACAGACACCCACTTAGCAAACCTTTTGACCATACAAGATAATAGTTGAAAATGAGCTTGTTGCATGATATTCAAGACATTTTATTGCCTAGAGATAGCAATAATTAAGTTTAAGTATTACAGGAAATATCTGGGGGTGAGGCTTACAAAATGATGAGCCAACAACTTAATGCCCCATTTCAGTATCAGTACAGTGCTGTAATATAGTAACTGAAGTGTTGTCTTAGGAAGTAAAGTCCTTGTAGCTCTGCTTACATTAGGGAAGTCACATCATTTGTGATCTTTTGCTTAGAAGAGCAAAATTCTTTCTTTCCCATTCATTTTAGGGATGTTATGAATAATAACAAGAAAAGAATGCCTACTATTGAGTACATACTATGTGTCAGTCCCTTGCTAGGCCATTGCTCATCTAATTGGAAGGACAACTCTGAACTAGATGATAATTGCCCAATTTACCAATGAGGAAATAGAAGCACAAAGAAGTTAAGTACATTGCCCAAGGTCAACAACAGTTAGTGAATGGCCAAACAAACGTTGAAACTCTGGTTACTTACCTTGACTTAAAAGCCTGTGCTCTGTCCCCTGGCCAGTACTGCATCCTTCTGGGGCTTCTTTAGAGGTAGCATGTTACATCCACATTTACTGACTCCTGTGTTGAAACGTGTTGTTTGGCTTGAGACTCATAACAAATTATTATATTTGAAACTGGGATTGTTCTAGAAAACCTGGAACATTTATGTTACTAAGGAAGTAGTAATGATGGGCTTGATATAAGTCTTACAGGAGAAAAGTATGGTTTTCCCAGCACACCACAGCCTAAGGAGTCAGATGCTTACTTGGTATCTAAGAAGGAGGATGGTCTGGAACCAGAGTAACTGAAATATGACCTAGAGAGCTGGCAAGTAATTATTTCTTTAGGCTTAATATCTGGAAGACCCCAATACTTTTTATTTTGGGGTATCATGTAGGAAATGAGAAGGAATATATGAAGAACCTGAGTAAAACAAAGTTGGTCTTCATATTGTACATGCTGTAGAGTTTATTAAAGAGTTCTTTATACCAGTTACCCTACTCATCACTTAAATATGACACTTTTTTTACTCTGATAGCATGCACACTCAAGTGTTTTTGAAATAGTGTCATACCATCTTTATGCAAATACAATCACTGTGTTCTTGCTAGAATCCTGGGGATTCTTTGCTCTCTGACAGTTAATAACAGATGGTTGTGAGGTACAGTCACAGGTGAAAAGTCAGAAGTCAGAATTTTATGAAGCACAGTGGCTGGCAAGGTGATAGGGGTGAGCTATAGTAAGGAAGGTGTTTCTGGATTGTGTTCATGGGCAAATGTGAGTCTCAAAGCCCATGTTCCCTGTAGAGGCCACTGTCGTGGAATAAACTTGGCTTTGGAGTCAGACAGTATTGCGTTCACGCCTGGAATCCATTTATTAATTGTGTAACTGAACAAGTAATTTAACCTCTATCTCAGCTTTCTTTTCTGAAAAAATTGCATTCATCTTCCATTTCTCTCAAAGTGGCTCTAAGAAATAAATAAGATAATGAATATATTAAAGTGCCTAACACTGTGTCTTGCACAGAGTCACTGATCAGTGTTAGTTCCCTTCCTCCTCTCTTCTCTTCCTCCTTTCCTCTTGGATTCCTCTGTTGGCTCTTGAGAGTTTCCATTGTACAAGATTTGCCATTACCCAGCTATACTTCATCAAATCAGTTAATTTCACAGATGCTTAAGTTTCCACCTATAAGAAACAAGGGTTGATGATCTTTGCCCCACTTATTTTATAGGGTCTTCATCTAATTAGTTAAGTCGACAACTGGATTTTAGGGATTAAAAAAAGGACAAGAAAAGGCACATAACAAGGGCAACCATGGTAATGAGTACTTACAGTTCACTGTAAATGTTCTGATGGAAATACATACAGCTTATTGTGAGACTGCGGAGAGCACTGCCTGCGAAAGTTGGAAGGTCACAAATGAGTTGGACCCATAGCCCAGTAGGAGTTTGCTAGATTGAGAGGGGAATGGGATAGAGAGAACAGGTTCAAGGATTTTCATGTTCAGTGTCATGGAGGCAGGAAGGGCATGGGATTCCAAAGGAGAGACCACAATATTGTCACACAGGGTAGATAAGTTGTGGCTGGAGGTGCTTCTCATGTGGTGGGCTAAAGCCCAATGGTGAAGCCAGGCTAAAAAGTTGCCCTTTACTGGGGTGCCTGGGTGGCTCAGTCATTTGAGCATCTGACTTTGGCTCAGGTCATGCTCTTGCAGCTTGTGGGTTAGAGCCCTGCACCAAAACTTGCCCTTTACCTTGGAGGTTGCAAGGAACTAATGGAAGTGTCCCAATCTTGTGAGTGAAATAGCTGGATTTCTCTTTAGAACAAACAGCCTAAATTATGGAAATTGTTAACATTGCTCAAGTTATGAAAGATGGGTTTGATGGAAGGCACACTTATGGGTAAGATAAATAGTATATTTTAAAGCTTTTTTTGTAAAAGGTAGTTGTAGAGATGGTGCTGTTATTAAATTCAAGACTTCTGCATGAAGGTACATGTGTATAGGAAAATAAGAACTCCATATACTAATTTATAGACTGGACCACTTGGAGCCATATTATTCCAAAAGGATGAATATGTTCTGCTTTGGAGCTAAGCATATTTACCATTTTTCAATTAAAGGACCAGGTATGCTTTTGGCAAATGATCAAGGCTTAGATCCAGAAAGATGTTAAGATGGTTTTCTGTTTTTTTTTGTTTTTTTTGTTTTTTGTTTTTTTGGATATCCAGGCTTGAGTTTAAGATCCTGGGAGTAGTTGATACCCAATGCGTGCTGAATTCGGGTGGTGATTTGCTGAATTTCTTGTGCTTAGCATGTGCTGCTGTGGTTAGCAGTCCCTGAATTTCCTCAGAGGAGCAGGGAGGCCTAGGCCACAAAACTATCATTTATGGGCAAATTGCAAGAAACTGGGTGACCTTTCTCCTTAAGTAGTCAGAGTAAAACACAAATACACTCAAGTGTGTTTGTGTGTTTCTAGGACTGTGTTTATGTTTTCCTGAATGCTGTTTGCTTTTTCCAGACCAGAGGGAATGCCATATATATACCCAGGGCTCCTCAGGGAGAGCCACTGGGGAGATTTGCCTTGGTTACTAGAGGTACCTAGATGTAAAGAAGACACTTACTTCCTCACACGAACTGGGTGGTGGCTGGGAACCAAAGGTGTGAGGAGATGTGGTTCCACTTGCAAGGTTCTGCTGGAGACAATTGAGCACCAGTGTTTGCTTGGTGTGTGAGGAAGTGAGGATGGAGTGGGTGCTTTCTCCTTCCCTGATAGCCTTTTCCTAGGATCACTCTCTGAGCATCCGGAAACTGAAAGCGGGTCTTGGTCTCACATGTGGTGCTCAGGGAGGATTATGTACCTCTCAAACTCCTAAAGGCATCTCTTCTTGGAGTCTTAGAGTATGAGATCTTTGAACCTGCCTTTCTCCATGTGCCGGCTTCAGGTCCTTCTCACTAAGTTAATTGAGCTTGGGCTGAGACCTTTGATAGATCTGGGTTTGGTCTCGAGACCAAAGGCACAAAGGCTGATGAACTGTGGGTGGGAGTGGTCAGGTCTCTGAAGGGTGTGTGTGTTTCACTGTTTCTAATTACAATGAACAAGTGTTTTAAGTGTAGTTTAATATTTAAATACACTATGGTTGGTTGATTTTTATTTCTCCTTTTTAAAAAACTGTTATTAAATAGTGAACATTTGTTGATAAAAGGGGAAGCATGCTCTGGTGGGAAGAATATGGGGTTTGGAGAAAAGAGTTCATTCAACAAACACTTACTGAGTGTTTGTTATGTGCCAGAAATTGTTTTAGGCTCAGAATTCAGTGGGGAAGGGGTGTCTGGGTGGCTTAGTTGGTTAAGCATCTGACTCTTGATTTCCTGTTCAGGTCACAATTCCAGTGTTGTGGGATCAAGCCCCATGTTGGGCTCCCAGATGAGCATGGAGCCTACTTAAGATTGTCTCTCTCTCTCTTCCCCTTCTCTCTCTCTCTCTCTCAAATTAAAAAAGAAAGAATTCAGTGGGGAAAACATACCTCTGTGATCACTGTGCAGTATAATGTTAATAGTCAGATGTGAACATAGGAGAAGGAGGTTAAGGTGGTGAGGGGAAGAGGATCAAGTGCCAAGGGCTTCCTGGAAGAGGTAGCACTTGAAAGGAGATTGAGGGATGAATACGTAAAGTTAAGAAGCTCAGGAAATTGTGTGGTAGGCAAAATTTCATATTCAAAGCAGGACTGGCAGAAGCTAGGGCCAGAGAGGTAGGTAGTGGGCCAATCATGGAGAGCTTTGTGCATCTGAGACTAGACTTTTTAAAGATCCTGACTTGTGTCCTGTTCTGTGTGAAACTTTGCCCAGTACTTCCTCTCTGGGCCTCATTTTCCTTATTAGTTATATGGGGATGATAATGATTACCTGACTTTACCTCTTGGAATTATAGTGAGACTCAAATAAGATAATAGTGAAAAATTATTGAACATTTACACAGATTAGCTCATTTAACCCTTACCACAACTTTATGAGATAGATACTATTAAGTCCATTTCACAGATGAGAAAACACAGAGATTAAGTGATGTTAGATCATAAAGCTAATAAGTGGTGGAGTCAGGATTTGAACTGAAGTAGTCTGTCTAAAGAACTTCTCTGTGTGTGTGCATGTATGTGTTTATAGTGCTACCTCTGTGCTAAGCTCAAGAGCCAAGTTCTGTAGCCTCCAGGCAAAAGAAATAGCTTTTCCAAAATGCCTGTTACCAGTAGGTCTGTGTGTCTGGGGAAAAATATTGTGCCTGTTGGTGGACACCTAGCTGGTAAGCTTCTAACAGTGGAGAGGATCACTTTCCCTCAAGTGTCCTGCAGATAGTTAATTCTGGAGTGAAACAAACCAGCTGCCTCTGACAGGAGGTTCTTCTGTTCACACATCTGTTACTGAAAATGAGAGCCCCAGCATTTTCAAGCCAGCGTCCCATTGGAAGGGCCTTCATTTCCTCCTTCATTCTGCTATTATCCACCATGGTTGGCTAAGGAAGCCCGCCGTTTTGCACAATCATCACTATCCTTTTGGACTGTGAAGAACACCTTTGATTGTCCATAAGCCTCTCCCCATTTCTGCCCATTGAAAGAGAAGGAGCAGGCAACCATTCCTAGTACCTCATCCAGTGCCACTGTCACTCAGACACCATGTTTCCACAACCATCTCTCCTTTTGAGAGACTCATCAGAGGATGGGTCCCCTCTTTATACTACTTTATCTTTTATACTACTCTCCCCAGCCTCCAGAACTTGATCTCACCTTTTTTTTTTTTTCATAGTTACAAGAAGCTTTGGCTCACACACAGTTTCCTGTGGGATAGGTTTCTGTCCCACCCTGTCTTTGGCAAAGGACACAAGTGCCATACCAATTACCGAGCCTATTGCCCTTTTCTGTGCCCCTTTCTGCCTCCACTCCTTTAAGCAGCTGACTAGGTTGGCAGCTCCCTCTTTCCTAAGGTTCTTTCCCTAGCTTTGTGACACTCTACTGTTTTGTTTTTCCACCCTGACTGCTCTTTCTCTTTTCACTTGACAAGTACAATGTCATCTGCTTTCTTCTCTGTGCTTTTTCACTGCATTCTTTTCCTTGCTGAGTTCAACCACCAGTTGAATCTCTAAGCTGGTAACTGCCATATTTATAATTCTAACCATGGCCTCTCTCGTGAGCGCTTGCTCCTCATCTCCATCGGAATTCTAGACATGTCTATGGAATTTTCTGCCATGATACCAGTTTTTACCTTTAACCTGCCAGCTTTTCTAGGCATTCTTGGTTTGGTGCATGAATCCCCCACTTAACTCTGTTTAAGAACTTTGAGTCTTGCTAGATTCATGCATTTCCCGAGGAACATTATTTCTGCTTCCTTTCCAGTTTTCTTCTCAAATGATACTTATATTTCACCTCCATTGCTACTGCCAACCTTCTTTGGCTCTTGTGAAACTGACTGAGAAAGTCCTGGCCATTTGGCTTATAGTCACTACTCTCATTCATTCATGCTAAAGTAGCATGCTTTAAAAAGTAAATACACACACATTCCCCATCATCCACTGCATAAAGGACAGTTTCAGTCTGACATTTGAGACTTTCACTGATGCAATACTAACCTCTGTTTTTAATTCTTATCTTCTATTATCTCCTTCCCTGAACCCTGTCTTCTATTCAAACCATATTTTCCTTTCCCTATAGCAGGCTCTGTGCTTTGTTCATGTAGCTTCCTGTACCTAGAGTGATACTTTTATTCCCCTTGTTAAGCTCTTTCTGGCTGGTCACTTACTCTCAAACCCTACCTGTCCTGAAAACTGCAGCTTTATGGCGATTCTTACCAGAATCTTCCTGGTTCGTCAGAGCAGGAAGTTTCTTCCGCCTTCTCTATCTGGCCCAATTTATACCTCTTTTATGGCCAGTATTGCATACCAACTTGTGTTATCTCTCTTTATGTACTCCTCTTATTTTCCCTATTGGTCTGAAAGTTCTTAAAGGTCAGGGACTAGGGTCTTGTTATTTCCTTAATGCCTGGAGCACAGCAGGCTGACACAGTACAAATGTGCTGAATGAATATATTTTGAGGCACTGAATTATATTCACTGTGTTTTTAAAATTTTTTAAATGTTTATTTTTGAGAGAGAGACAGAGAGAGAGAGGAGAGGCAGAGAGAGAAAGAGAATCCAAAGCAGGCTCCATGCTGTCACAGCAAAGCCTGACATGGGGCTCTCAAACTCATTAACCATGAGATCATGACCTGAGCCAAAGTTGGATGCTCAACTGATTGAGCCACCCAGTTGCCCCAACTAAGGGTTTTTGTGTGTGTTTTTTGTTTGTTTTTTAGGATTTCAATACATCTATTTGCTCTGAGAATTTAGTGGCCAGTGGGCAGGTATTAATTTGATATTTGGGTATTTGTTCTGTTGTGTGCAGAAAAGAATTCACAAAGCAAGCCTGAGCCTGCTTATGCCTAGAAAGGCCTGCTTGCAAGGTCGGTCCTTTACTGGTGTCCGGGAACTTGGATTTCAGAAGGATTGGCACCACTCTAAGTTGAAAGTAGCTCATGGTACCTAAATGGTTTGTGCAAACAGTGCTGTGTATGCTAAGCACCTGCTTTCCTTCTGCGAGTCTGGAGTTTGGTTCCATGCTAGGCGGGGAGTGTTTACCTGACTAGTCTCCAGTAAAAGTCCTGGGAACCAAATCTCTAATGAACTTCCCCAGTTGGTAGCATTTCACATATGTTGTCAGAACTTGTGTGTCCTGGGTAACTCTTCCAGCAGAGGACTCTTTGAAGCTTATGCTTTTTTTTTTTTCCCCAGACTTCACTCCATCTACCTTTTTCTCTGCTGATTATGCTTTGTATCCTTTCAGAGTAATAAATCATAGCTGTGAGTATGACCATATGCTGCTTTATGAGTCCTTCTAATAAAGCATCAAAACCTGGGGCTGGTCTTGGGATCTCCCAACTCTATGAAATGCCATAAATGCAGAGCCAATCCCTTTTTTTAAAGCTAAGACTTCAGAGACTTGAAAGACTCAGAGAGATTATTGGTTTTTACATAAGACGAGGAGCCCAGTTCTTAAGACTATAGGTACATGGCCTTGTGAATGTACATGGTGCTCTGCAGAATAAAGCTGAAGTCTTCTTGATTGCCCACTGTAAAATTTGGGTGAGAAAGAGCTATTGGAGAAGATTTGGTTATTATTATTTTTTTTGGTAGCATCTCAAGTACTGTCAGAGTCCTAAAAATATCAGTTATCAGAACTAGGCTCCTAGAAAAGTTAAGGACAATATTTGCCTGGGATCCATTGTCATTATTCCTGTAAATTAAGAGTTGAGTTCGTTGGGCCATTTTTCCTGCCTGAGAATAAAAAGTGGACTGAGCATCCATCATGTTGAGTTTCCATTGTGTCAGACATTAGCTAGGTATGTGGTATGAATCATTTCCTTTAATCTTCACAAAGACCCTCAAAGGCAGGAATTTTAAGCCATGTACTATAGATAAGAAAATGAAACAGAGAAGTTAATATTTTCCCAGAGTCACACAGCTATGAAGTGGTAACCCTGGAGCTCAAACCCATATCTGACTCCCAAAGGAGTGCTTTCTATTTTGTTTTGTTTACCTCTGTGCTGCCTGAACACATGGTGTGATTTCATAAAATAATAATTCTCATATCAGCTCTTTTACAAGTGGCTAAATCTTATCTGGGCCTCTGTAAATGTTAAGTTTTGAGAAGTGTTAGCTTCTGGTGCCCGGCCGGAAGTTTTAGAGGAGATTTCCTTAACAAGGGTAGCTTTCGTGTGCATGCTCTATATGTCCAGGTCCTGGGTGTCTCCCTGCGTGGCAGTTAGTGGACTTCCCGATTCTATTCACATGCCTGCCCGGAGGAGGAGGGGATGATCTGCCCTGTCGTTTTGCCAATTTCAAAGCAAGTTTGCTTGACGTTTCTCTTCTTGACAGATTTTGGGCCAAAACTTATCTGGGAACAATTTGCTTTATTAAATCTGAAAGTAAATGGAGAGTTGTGTTTTTTTTTTCTTCTTTTTTAAATATAACTATAGGAGGGAAATAGAAATGGACACTTGGAGGTGCCCTCTTGTATTTTTTATAAATTAATTATTTTCATACTGCGGAATGCTTTCATAGAACATTTCTTTTAGATGATCAGCACACTTCAGTAAGGAAACAAGGCCATGGGTTCCAGAGACTGCTGTGGAAAGTGCTGAACATGAGCAAATAAATTCAGCACCTGGTACAATGCTCTGCATAGACTAGGTACACGGTTGGTTAACATTTGCTGAATGAAAGCAATTGGACCTAAGTATCTTAACTCTTTTGCTGCCCAAAGGACACAGTAACTTGGACCCTAGTTCATATTAGTGTGTTCTGGCTGAGGAAGAGAATAATCAATTATTTTTAGATCAGATGCTTAACTTGGGACCAGGCTATCCATTATCTTTCACAGAATGAAATGCAAATGGTTTCTCCTTTAGAGGATACAATTTTTATTTGGATTATGGAGAATAGACTGAGTGGTGGTGATAGTAATAACAACAGCTAATACATAGAGTTTACCATGGTAGACTAAGTGCTTTACACATGCAAAATCGTTGAATCCTCACATCACCTTTTTAAGTAGATGTTTTACCAATGAGGAAGCTGAAATACAAAGAGGCTAAGTCATTTGCCCAAGGTCACATAGTAAGTGATAATTCTGAAACATAAACGTGGATACCAGACAAGCCACTTAACCTCTTCTTAGGTAGGGGTAATGTAAGGAAATAGGAACCTAGGCATTTCCCCCATTTTTACAATTTTGGTAAAATACAAATAAAATGTGTCATTCTAAGTGTACAGTGGCATCACATTCACAGTGTTGTGCAACCATCACCATCATGCATTTCCATAGACCAGCTATCCCTCAGGTCACCAGCTAGACCCCAAGATCTGACCTTTATTGCTCACCTGTTTGTACTCACTAACCTTTGTCTTACATTCCCCCCGCACCCAACCCCAAGCTCTTCTTTCCACCTTACCTCTTATCTTAGGCAAATGATACCAGATACCACCCTCAGGTGATGGCGACTGCTCTGACAAGACCTCCGCCCAGACCACACAGACCTTTTGAGTTAAATCCCTGACTCCTGAGGAGTGACCCTGGGAATGACAGGCAATTACCTGTACCTCATTATAATACTAAACTCTCCACCCACAAAGGAGCCTCAGTTTCATTTACATAACATACAATATGTGTATAGTCCTGTTTTCCTTAAGGCACATCATATGCCTGCCTCTATATACAATGACAAGGCTTCTCTAGCTAAATATTCATCCTAACCCATTCTTTCTCTCTCATTCTCTCCCTCTCCCTCTCTCTGAGTCACTGCTATTCCATGTGATCTTCTTATTTGCTGCAAATAAAGTTTTTTTCTTTGTAACAACTAGCCTGGTGTGGTATCTGTGATCTACCAAGGAGTGAACCCACATTGGTTGTTATATTTTCACTGAAACTCTGTAAATAAAAATTTCCCATTTTCTCCTACCTCTAGCCCCTGGCAACCACTATTGCACTATCTCTGTGATTTGACTAAGTATGTCATGTAAGTGGAATCATATAGTATTTCTCTTTTTGATACTGGCTTATTTCACTTAGCATAATATCCTCAAGTTCATCTATGTTGTAGCATAGACCAACATTTTCTTCCTTTTTAAGGTTTAATAATATTCATTGTATGGATATACCACATTCTGCTCATTCATCATCCATCAGTGGACACTTGGGTTGCTTTCATGTGTTAGCTATTGTGAATAATGTTATGAATGTGGGTACAAATATATCTTTGAGACTCTCCTTTCAGTTCTTTTGGGTATATACCCGGAAATGGGACTACTAGATCATGTGGTAATTCAGTTTTTAATTTTCTGAGGAATAGCCATACGATGTTCCTCAGTAGCTCTACCCTTTCAGATTCCACCAACAGTAAACAAGGAAGGATTTCAGTTTCTCGACATCCTCACCAATACTTTGTTATTTCTTGGGTGTTTTTTGTTTTTTGTTTTTTTTAACTAGCCAGTGAAATGGATGTGAGGTGTGTCTTGTAGTTTTAATTTAAACTTTCTCAAGTAATTAGTGATGCTGAGTATCTTTTCATGTGCTTATTGGCCATTTGTATGTCTTGTTTGGAGAAATGTCTCTTCAGGTCCTTTGCCCACTTTGAATTGGGGTTTGTTGTTGCAGTTGAACTTTAGGAGTTATCTACCTAGCCTGATTATTGATTCCTTCTCAGATATATAATTGTCAATATTTTCTCCCTTTCTGTGGTTTGCCTTTTTACTCTGTTGATAGTGTCTTTTGATGTACAAAATTTTTATTTTTACAAAGTCCAATTTGTCTATTGTTTTTTCTTTTGTTGTCTGTTCTTTGGTGTCATGGCCAAGAAATCACTGCCAAATTCAATGTTATGAAACTTTTTTCCCTGAATTTTCTTCTAAGAATCTTTTAGTTTTAGTTCTTAGATTTAGATCTTTGATTCATTTTGAGCTAATTTTTGTATATGGTGTTAGGTAAGGGCCCAACTTTATTCTTTTGCATGTGGATATGCTGTTTTCCCATGACCAGTTTTTGAAAAGGCTGTCCTTTCCCCACCAAATGGTCTTGGCACTCTTGTCAAAAATCATTAGAGGCAACCTAAGCATTTTTAAAAGCCATCTATTTCTTGGTATTTCTTGGTTTTATTTGTTGAAAGGAAAGTGCAGGTGAAGGGCTCCATTTTCCTTGGGTTTCTGGAGCAATTTCTGGAAATTCTGCTTTTCCTTTAAAAATCTCAAATAATTGTATTAATTTTTATCAGAAAGAAATGAGAATTCATGTTTGAGTCTTGTACCCCCCCACCCTCATAGTATAATGATTTTTTTTCTTTCTTCTAATATCAGGCAAATAGTAGAAATCAAGCCTACATAATCAGAGAAAACTTTGTAAACTCAAGGTCCCTCAATAGGGTACCAGTTTGGGGCACCTGGGTGGCTCAGTTGGTTAAGCACCCAACTTCGACTCAGGTCATGATCTCATGGTTTGTGGGTTCGAGCCCCGTGTCAGGCTCTGTGCTGACAGCTAGCTCAGAACCTAGAGCCTCTTTCAGATTCTGTATCTTCCTCTCTCTCTGACCTTCCCCTGCTTATGCTGTCTCTCTCTCAGAAATAAATAAAACATTAAAAAATTAAAAAAAAAAGTGTACCAGTTCATGGAGATACATGATGCCTAGTTGGGCATTTGGATTCTTGTGAGTTTTGGGCTATGACAGTCTATTCCATGACCTTGAGGAAGTAGGAGATTTTACTGCTTGTTCTGTTGCCCTTTAGAGTTTAAATCTGTACCTTTGAGTCATTGGACCATGGGGATTGAGGAATTGTGGGCTCTTTTCTCTAATGAATTATATAGCATCATCAATTAAAGATGGCAGAGCAGTAAGTTCTCATTTTGATATGCTTCCAATTGTGCTGGACTTGTTTTTTTAAACCACATAGTTATTTTTAATTAAATATTTTGCCACGTTTATATTTGCATTGAGGGAGCAGACTGACTAAAACAATGTGAAAATGCAATTGCCAGCTTCCAGCGACAGATTCTCCGGCCTTTTTTTGGTAATAGGATTTTTCATTTGTGCAGAACTAAGTAATGTGACAGCTGTGAGGCCTTAACCATGGAAATGCCTATTTATTTGCCTGTTGGAAAAATTTCTGTGACAGAAAGTGTTGAGAACATTCCTTTGATTCTTAAGGACAAGTTTATAAAACACTGGCTTGGAGATAAATCAGTTTACATTTATTTCATGGATATTCTCAAAATTTGAGGTGACTGAAACTTTTCTCCATGTGTCTATTGGAGATTTTTAATTCAGTCTCAAAAGAAAATGGCTCATCTCTAAAACACAAATTTGATTAATAGCAATTCTCACATTACTTCCTTCCTTATAAGTATTTATATTTTATAATGAAGAGGAGAGGTAATAAAACTTTTAAACTAAGAATCTGAGTGGTAGTGGGGATGCAGTTTAGCAACAAACAATTTGCTTTTATGATTACTTATGAAATCATTTTGACTCCTTGGTTTATTGTTTCTAAAAAGTATTTAAAGAGGAAAAAAAATCCTCTGGAGACTTCAAGGTACTTAAAGTGATACACATTTTATAGGAGCCCCCATTGAAAGATGGTTTGCATTAAATGGACTAGAAAGTTAAGCTGCAGGTTAAGAGAAATGAACAGCCCTGACTTGGAATAGAATACATAATGGCACAGATCAGTTGGCTGTCAGCTGCCCGCACCGCTCTGTGAGACAGCTGATTCTGAACTATTCCCTAAGAGTGGGTTTGAGGGCTCTATTGGTAGTGCCAAGGATCATCCCTAATGTGAAAATCACTCCCCACTAAAGGTTGGGTTGGTATTATGTAAATTATGTCTTTTTCTGTGATTCAAAGAGTTTAATCTACAGAACAATAGGCTTTCTCTGAAGCAGACTATACCCCTCATCTGACCTTGTTCATCTGGCTTCCTTTTCATCCTACTGGGTATACACCTAAATATAGCACATAATAGTAATCTGTCCTGTAGAATTCATCAGATACATACTGTGTGAACATTCGATCTCAGCTAGACCATCAGCATACCAGTGTCATTAATCCTCTTCTTTTGCAGCTTTTGTATTCCTATAACAGCTGGTAGAAATCCCAGGAAATGAAGTTGAGAGTCTTCTTCAGTTTCAAGAAGTTGAGAAAGCAAACAGCTATTGGCTGCATGTATTCTCTTCCTTATGAGCTTTAAGTTTAGGCATATGACTCAACAAGAGTTAGGCTCAGTATCTTGCTAACCCTACTTCATCCAGAACTTTGATTTAATCCAGAGGAGAGGAAAAGAAGTATGCACTCATAAGAGTATTCAAGTATGTATTTGAAGAGCTATTGTAGGCGTGGTAGAAAACATCTGTTTTCTGTATCCACAGTGGACAGTGCAAAAGGAACAGATGGCAGATTAGATAGTAAAAACATAGAAAAAGGGTTGGTCAACCCTTAGAATAGTAAAGATGTGTCGAGGTCATTTATCCTAGTCTTTATTCTACAAATGAGGAAACTGAGACAGAGGAGCACGGCCAGGTATTGAATCAGTCCCTGGGCTTGCAGTGGGTGTTTTCTGTAACCCTCCACTCCAAATCCTCAGTCATTTCAAAGGTTGGGACTAGGTGCTTAAGTGCTCTTTGCAGCGAAGCTGGATAGCTCTACCAACAGAGCTCCCTCAAACCCACTCGTCTGGAGTAGTTTAGAATCAGCCAGCACACAGTACAGTGGAGGCAGTTGACAGCCTTTCCGGAGTTCTGTGTTTGTTTCTTTGTTTTTGTCTTAATCAAAAGTGTGTTTTTCTGTCTTCCTGAAGAGGCACAAGTCCAGAAAGGAGTAGAATATTTTTCTCGAAGTCACTGTGAGACAGAATATTTACTGAGAATTCTTTGCCTCGGAAGATTACACATTTGTTTCCATGTCCCATTTTTATTTCCACACTATACCTCATCTCTTTATCGTAGTGATTTCTGGGCCCTTTGGTTTTTCTCTTCCTCGGTGGAATTGGGTTGGGGCAGGAGCTACCAACGTCATAGAGCACACCCCAGTGTCCCTAAATAGCAGACTAGCAAAGATCTTCAAGCTGTTCTTTCTCTCTAACATGTGGGACCCAGGGATCAGAGGAAGCTGTTGGGAGGCTGTCCTGACAATGCAAGTGAATTTAGAAAGAAAGGGAAAGCACACTATTAGGCAGATTAGTAGTCACTGAACAAAGAATTGTTGGAGAAACAAATTACAGTGCATCTCCCCATTCTTTCCGTGTAACTACAGAGCTGAAAGGAACTAAAGACACATTCAGCTCAACCTCTTCATTTTATGTGGTCAAGCAAGTGAAGACTACAAATGTTAAATAATTTGTCCAAAGTCCTACAGCTAGTTAGGGGCTGTGCTGGGGATATGCATATGTCATTCTCTGTCTTCATATTACTTTGGGTTGAATCAAGTGAAATTGCCATTTGCATGGTTCAAAACATTTGCATATGGACAGTTTGTGAGGTGTGACCTAAATATGTTTGAAGGAGCAATGCTGTATACTTTCTTAGTTCAGTAATAGCAATAGTAACCTTGGCCTTCTCTCTAAAACAAGCAAGCATATAGTAGGGTGCCAATACGTGACAATCAAGAATACTGCTTCTGAATGAGATGATTCTGGTTTGATATCCTTGGTCTTTGTAAGCTGAAGTTTCCTCATCTACAAAACAAAAAATGTAAGGTACATCATTTTTTATTGTTTTAAAGGTTAAATGAGATGATTCTTTGGAAAGCTTAATATAGTGCCTGGTACATAGTAATTACATTAAAAGGGCATACTGTTATTCATTGTATAAGTAAAGAAAATAATAAAACTTATAAAGCTTTAACACCTTACAATCCCTCTGAATGGCACAGTCATCTTTTCTGAAATGTATGGAATATGCATTGTTTAAGATGGACATACCTTTATATCCATATTTTTATGTTCTCTGTATTTTATATTTTTCTGTTAGTTATAGAGAATATGCTTGGAATGATTTATTTTTAAGATTTTTGCATTGACAGAATGTGCTATTGTGTCACACAGATCATCATGGTGGAAGTAAAGCAAACATGGGTGAATATGCAAAATTAAACATGGGCTCCATAAAGGAAAATGACCTTTTCTGTCACAGTCATGCATGATTCTTCCCAGTGTCTAGCAGAGGCCAAGTGTATGGTTGAGGCTCAAAATGATGTTGACTGACCAACTGAGTTAGTAAATTCTTTTAATCTGGACCCTGGAACCATATCCAGTATTTGTCCATCTCTGCCTCATGTATCAGCAAATATCTCTACTGCCTGGGGATGGAGACACCCATGTGTAAAGTATTTCTCAGAGAACTCCTCATGACCCAGTGACACATCCATAGCAAATATGTTTTCAGACAGCTGTACACTTAGGGGAAAAGTTATCATCCTCAGTGTAAGAATGGACTGAGGCACTCCCAGCCCTAAGAAGGAAGCAGTAGACTTACCCTGAAAACAAATACTTCTGTAGCAGAGAAGATAAACATAGGTCCTCCCTGCTTCCCTTCAGGACCATCAGCCTACCATTCTTGGGGTCAGTAGACATTGTGAGTGTCTTTCCCTAGTGCCTATGCTGCCTTTGGTCAGGACCACTGCAAGGAACCATGGGGGAGGGGAGACAGCCCCAAACAAACCTTCTATAGTGATTTACAGGGAAAGGTACTTGGAATACACTATCCTAACAGCTTCCCATAAGTGCCCTGATCAGCTTCTGCTCAAACTGGCCTCTTCCAATTTACTCCATTCTCTATCTCCATTTACTTTGTCCATATCTCTTTTGCCATTGTAAGTGGAAGCAAAGTCTGATCTTTAGAGGAAAGGTGCTATATGAAGGAAACACTGCTTATTTATTTTAAAATACATACATTTATTAAGAATTGGCTACTGTTTTGAACTATGAAGTAAACATCATTGTCCAGAAGTATCTGTGGAAGGATATAAACATTTCTTGAGCTTCTACGTAGGTTGCCATTGAGCTAAGCTGTTTATGTACACCACGTCTCAGTCATACAGCCACCTTGCAAAAATAAGTATTATGTTTTGTTTTACTAATGGGAAAACTGAGGTTCAGAGAAATTAACTGCCACAAGATCACACAGCAAATGATCAGTGCAGCTCTCCGACTAAATCTACATATGTGCTTGCTGCTACTGTAGCAGGTGACCTTTAATCTTACAGTAGGCCTGCAAGGCAGTGGGCACAGCTGTTACTGACCTCTGAAGTTCAGAAAATTGGAGCAAAAGCATTGTGAATTTCTGGTGTACCCAGCCCTACTATGGCGGAGGCGGCGGGGGGGAGGGGGGGTTGGAAAAAGAAAATGCCATACATTCTTTCATTCACTTATTTATTTTTTAAAACCACTTTTATTCAGGGGAGCCTGGGTGGTTGAGTAGGTTAAGCATCCAACTTTTGATCTCAGTTCAGGTCTTGATCTCAGGGTTGTGAGTATAAGCCCTGTGTTGGGCTCCATGCTGGGCATGGAACCTACTTTAAACTAAATAAATAAGTAAGTAAGTTAATTAATTAATTAATTAATTAATTAAAAGCACTTTTATTCAGTCTCCACTCTAGGCTCAGTATTGTGCTAGGCACTGAGAGAGTATCAAAAAGGTTTAAGACATGGACTGTATCTCAGGAGCTTTTATCCTAGGTAAAGAGAAAAGAGTCTGAAATGGTTGTCCTTAATGTAAGAACAGGAATTTGTGTGATCAAATCAATTGGTACATTGTGAGTTCATTTTTTTAAAGTTTATTTATTTTGAGAGAGAGAGCACATGAGAGCGTGCAAGTCGGGGAAGGGCAAAGAGAGAGGTAGAGAGAGAATCCTAAGTAGGCTCCACACTGTCAGCACAGAGCCTAATGTGTGGCTCATGTTGGCTTGAACTCACAAACTGTGAGATCATGACCTGAGCTGAAATCAAGAGTTGAGCCACCCAGGTGCCCTAGTATATTGTGTTTTTTTTTTTTTAATTTTTTAAAATGTTTTATTTATTTCTAGGAGAGAGAGAGAGAGATAGCGTGAGCAGGGGAGGGTCAGAGAGAGAGGGAGTCACAGACTCTGAAATAGGCTCCAGGCTCTGAGCTGGCAGTCAGCACAGAGCCCGACGCGGGGCTCGAACCCACGAACCGCAAGATCATGACCTAAGAGAAAGTTGGATGCTTAACCGACTAAGCCACCCAGGCGCCCCACATTGTGAGTTTAGAATTGGGAGAGATCTATGTAGGTGGTTAGGAAGGTTTAATGTGTTAACTACATGCACACACAGTGCGGTGCTGATGGTGGCAGAGGAGAGATTTCTTCAAAGTGTTTTTTAAATTTAACTTTTTATTTTGAGATAATCATAGATTCTCCTGCTATTATAAGAGATAATACAAAGAGGTCTGTGTACCCTTAACCCACTTGCCCTCAAAGGTAGTAACATTCATGCATGACTTTAGTACAGTAATCAACACCATGATATTGACATCAATATGTGTGCTCATGTGTCTGTATGTATTTAAATTCTATATAATTTTATCACAGGTATCCAACACCACCACCAAGATACTTCTCACTTCCATCCCCATAGGGATTGCTCCCATTTTTCTTTTATAACCATATCTATCTCCCTCTTACCTCCCCGTCTGCATCCCTAACCCCTGGCAACCACTAATCTGTTCTCCATTTCTAATATTTTTAAAAATATTTTTTAATGTTTATTTATTTAGAGAGATCGAGAGAGCATACAGGAGGGGCAGAGAGAGAAAAAGAGAGACAGAATCCCAAACAGGCTTCCCGGTACCAGTGTGGAGTCCGATGCTAGGCTCTAACTCATGAATCATGAGATGATGAAGTGAGCTGAAATCAAGAGTTGGGTGCTTAACCTACTGAGCCACCCAGGTACCCCTGTTCTCCCATTTCAAGAATGTTATATAGATGGAACAATACAGGGTATAACCTTTGGGGATTGGCTTTTTACATACAGCATAATTTCCTTGAGATGCACCCAAGTTGTTGGATATAGCTATAATTTGTTCCTTTTAACCACTTAGTAGTATCCCATAATATGGATATATCATAGTTTAACTCTTCACCTGTTGAAGGGCATTAGGGTTATTTCTAATTTCTGGCTATTACCAACCAAGCTTATATGAACAGGATTTTTTTCTTGCTATTTATATAGCATAGTTGGCTCCAATGTTAGGCTTTATGTGGGGCTATTTTATTTCTTCATGTAGCACTCATTCAACAGTTACTTTTTGAGCTAGGCTTTGTACTACTTGTATTCTACTAAGAAATAGGTAAATGAAAATTACCTTTGGCTCTTGGACTTCAGTGGCCTACAGCTTTTAGTATATAACCTCTTTGGAGAAAAACTAGAAGTCTAGACCTCATTTAAGCTTTGGTAGGCTCTGATAGACCTCAAAAATTAAAATTTGGACATCTTACTCTCTTTAATTCTCCTGAACCAATTCAGACTTTCTGTAACTTTACATGATGATTAAAAATCCCATTTAAAATCTTAAAAATCAGTCTTTTGCATTGTTTTGGAAACAGAAGAATTAAAGAAGTTTCTGCAAAAATTGTTCAAAGATCTGCTTTTCTTTTATAAAAGACAGACAATGAGCGGGAGGGAGAGTCCTGGGTGGCTCAGTCAGTTAAGTGTCCCACCCTTTTTAAATTATTTTTTTTTAATTTTATTTATTTATTTTGGAGGAGATAGAGTGAGCAGGAGAGTAGCTGAGAGAGAGAGTCACAGTCAGGCTCCATGTTCACAGTGCAGAGCCCAACTCAGGACTTGAACTCACAAATTGTGAGATCATGACCTGAACCGAAATCAAGAGTCAGATGCTTAACAGACACCCCAGGCACTCCCAGCATCCAAGTCTTGATTTGGGCTCAGGTCATGCCCAAGGTTGTGGGATCAAGCCCCGTGTCATGCTCTGTGCTGAGCATGGGACCCTGTTGAGATTCTCTCCCTCTGTCACTCTCCCTTGCTCACACACATTCTCTCTCTCTCTCTCTCTCTCAAAACAAACAAGCAAACAAACAAAAAGGTAGACAAGGACTTTTACTCCTAGGAAGATATTCAACATTTGCCAGATAATGCCTCAGGAAGAAATGAAATAATACTTTTCCTTCTGTTTTCCATCCTTAAAGAAGGTTTCTATTTCCAGCTGCTCTCAAACAGGCTGTGTTGTTTGTTTGAGCTCATACTAAAACTCTGTCCTGTCCTCTCTTGTATTTAGTAAATGTATTTTGTTTTCATTTTGTTTAGAATTACAAAAATGTCTATCCTCAGGTGGAACTGGGTCCCACAGAGTAGACCTGTTTGGTATTTTGTCTTCCAGCTTTCAGGGACACTTGTGCTTTCCACTGTGTTGGGGGACCAGACAGTGACTTCAGTGTGGCTTGAGTGTGGGATTTCTCCTGGCTTAAATTGCTCTTTTCTCACCTCCTCCTTTTCTTCAACCTACCTTGACTTCCGATTGGTTCGAGTAAGTAATAACACCCAAGTAAGAAAATACTACATTAAATACATGCAAATGTTGCATGTTGCGGCCACAGGAGGCTGTGGTGTGAATCATTTGTAATTCCTAGGTCTGATGGAAACTAGTTTATAAATCTAGATGATGGAAACATTATTTTCCTTTCCAGCTCTGTGGGATTGTAAAAAGAAATTAAAACTAAGAGTTTAGATGATGGGGGGGGGATTTTTTGGTATAATTCTTTTCTTTTTAAATGAATGTTGAAGTCTGGCAATTTTCTATGCTTCTGATATGCATAAATTTAATAAAATGAACATGTAATAAAGTTAAGTCCCATGATGATATCATTTATTTCCCTTGTAGATCGTAGTGCCATTTGAAAGCCATTATTTTGGGAGAATAATGTAATTATGGGCCCAGAATTAGAAGTGAAAAGCATTGTAGGCTGATTAGTTTTTCTTGATCTTCTTGGGGTTTTCTTCCACTCCCCCCCACCTTCTCTTATATCTAAGATGAAAAAAAAATGGAGCAAGGCAGAGAATATCATATTTTTAGAGATTTTGTTTCACATTTCTGTTGATTTGCTTATTTCTTTTTTCAATACTTTTATGAGGTTCACCACACTCTTTTTCCTCTTAGTGGCTTTGGCCTTCCTAATGGAAGAATAAGGCATAAGGAATCTGAAGTTTAGTGGTTAAGCAGCATATAAAAGCCCAAGCTCTATTTTCAGACCATTGTGTTACACCATCTCCACCATTAAACTTTTACAAAAGCTTAAACTCAATTTATCTGAGTTCATCAAATGCTTTTGTTGGGGAAATGTTTCTGTTCTCCTCTGGCTTGGTTAGAGTTCTCCCTGGGTTTAAGAAAGAAGAATTTTCAGTTACTTTGTGAGGGTTGGTTGTAGGACATTGTCCCAGGCCATTCTAACAAGTTTGCTCAGGGGCACATGGCTGTTTTGGCTGAATAGCTTCCATCAGGAGCCTGTAAGCTCCTGGAGCCTCATCTCCTTGGGCTGTTTGTTTTGAAGCAATCTGTGGGTTGAATCTGCCAGATTAGAAAATGGGCCAAGCCAGAGAGTCTGGGAGGGTTAGAGAGAAAGTAGTCAGAAGAGCCAGGGACTTACAAAGCTACCATTGAAGGCATCTGGATAATGCACTTTGTGACACCATTGTCCAGGAGAGGCAGGGTTGTGTGGAGGTCCTGAACATGGACCCTGGAGTTGGATGCCTTTGTAGAGTCCTACACTGCCACTTATTACTTCATTTTTCCTAAGCCTATTTCCCTAGTTGTAAAATGTTTACCTTGTCATGTTGTCGTGAGAAATCACTGAATTAATGATGTACAGTGCTTAGAAAAGTGCCTAGCATATATAGTAAGTGATAGTAAACCTTTGATATTGCTGTGATTAATAATAACTAATCACTCCCGGTTTGCTGTTTACTGTCAGGAATAAAGGATACTTAATTTGGTTGCAAAATATCACACTCTTTAGAGGAGCTTGAGCACTACTGAAGGAGGGGCTATGTTAACTTGCTCCTGCAAGGTTGGGATGGAATTAGCCAGGCTTTGAGGTGAAATGAAAGTAGTACTCATGAGTTACAGGGCCATGGTCCCTGTCACCAAATGGACATGGTGTCCTGTAACCAAATTCTGCTGTGGCCTGAATTTTGCTCTTTCACCAATAGGAATCTAAGTGTTTTATTGCTGGCAGGGGTGTTTGAGAAAGCCTGTCTTCTTCACCCTCATTCTTCAAATGAGGAGAATGAAGCTCTTGGAGGTTTAGCGATTTGCCCAACATCACATAGCTAGGGAGCAACTGAACTGGGAGTAAAATTGACCTTGCCTGAGTCCCAGGATTTTTTTTTTCCAACACAGGTTGTCCATAATCATAGCTCCTCTCT
This sequence comes from Hyaena hyaena, assembly GCF_003009895.1. Classification (NCBI taxonomy): domain Eukaryota; kingdom Metazoa; phylum Chordata; class Mammalia; order Carnivora; family Hyaenidae; genus Hyaena; species Hyaena hyaena. The sequence goes on along the minus strand of NW_024081297.1, from coordinate 539,916 downwards.
GCGGTGTGATGCACCTGGTGAATCTCTTGCACATGGCATGTTTTAGGAGTTTTTTACTGATCAACCTTTGTTGATTAAAAATTTATGAGTGTTTATCTTCTTCCGAAGTCAAAGTTAAGGATAAAGTGTTTTACCTAAATATTTTCAGTTTTCTATTATAGCTTGACTATTTAAGATTTACCTCTGTTAGGGAAAAAAAAAAAAAAGGAAAGAATAATGAGATTTTATAAATATCACCTGACCCATCTGTCTTTAATTTTTGAAATGAAAACTTCAAATTCTATTATCTCAGTTTGTAATTGATATCTATAGTATGCACATATATGACATAGTATTTAAGAAGACAGACAGGATAAAGCTACTCCACTTCTCTGAGCCCAGTTCATCTTCTGTAAAGTAGGAATGACAATGGCACCTTCCTTAGAGTATGGTACTGAGGGTTTGGTGTGATGGTTCTGGCAGCCTTCCAGCATGGTGAATCTGAATAGAAAATAGAAAATAGTGATATTGCATCTAATCCTGCTACCTCCCTCCCAATAAACAACTATATCTAAACCAAAATAAGCCTTGTTAGGACATCTTTTATGGGGGAGTGTGCCTGATTTTGCCTACTACTTGGGCACCAGAATCCTGGTTTTGTAGTCAGTAACTTAGCAACCACACCGCTTAGCTTTCTCTATGTAACAGTAGACTGAAGGGTTCTCAGGATTTCATAAATTGGTTGCAAATGACTGAGAACTAAGAATTTACATATATTACCTATATCCCTGCATGTATATGTATCAACATATACTGCATTTTAGACAGATAGAGTGCATGAGTGTCTATTTTGTTCCTCTTCACTTAGTCATTGTTAGGCACTTGCTTAGGGACAGATCTTTAAATCTCCATCAGTGGATGTCTATGGAAGGCTTTGCTGCCTTCTGATAAGCACCTCAAGATGCTGGAAAGATGCTGGAAAAGGTTCTGCTCTCTAACTTGGTAGCTCTCTTTGGTCATTGTATTTACTCTGCAGATAGTACTGGGTTCTGATGTGATGGAAGAGATTTAAATTCCATGTGGTGGAAAAAGTAACTCCCAGCTTCGAGTCCAACCTCCAATGCCACTTCCTGGGTACCATTATCATATAGTCTCTGCTTTCACTCATCCCTACTGCTTGTCAGTTACTTGGGGTTGAGGGTGAAACAGGATTGATTAATATCACCTGTACCCTGTGAATTTAATCTCAGAACTCTTTTTTTTTTAATGTTTTTAATTTATTTCTGAGAGAGAGAGAGAGACAGCGTGAGCAGGGGAGGGTCAGAGGGAGACACAGAATCTGAAACAGGCCCCAGGCTCTGAGCTGTCAGCCCAGAGCCCGACACAGGGCTCGAACCCACAACCTGTGAGATCATGCCCTGAGCCAAAGTCTGATGCTCAACCGAGTGAGCCACCCAGACGCCCCTAATCTCAGAACTCTTGATGAAATAGGTGTTCTTGGAGATGTAACCTGATTAGAAAAAAAAAAAAATTGGAACCTGAATTCTGGAGGCTGACTGAAGTGTCACTAGCAAGACCTGGAATTCTGCTAGGAGTAAACCTTAGGACTCCTGTCATCTGAATTCCCCACCTGTAGGTCTGTAGTTTAACTTGAAACTCACCCTTCATTGTGCCAAAGCCTCTTCTCAAGAACCTTCATCCTGATTCCAAAGTCTCCCCAGTTCTGCTTTTTTTGGCTTACATCCCCTTCTGCATGGTGCACAGAGTACTGGGCCTCCTTTATTAAGCTCTTCTGTAATTTTGAGACTCTATCATCACCTTGAAATCTTTCCCAGACATTTTCCTCCTTCACTTCCCACCATAGGAATGGGTCCAGGCTGCTCATTAATTACATTCTTGAGCCTTGGGAGCAATGATGCAAGGGTAGGCAGGCTTGCTGTAAAACCATGTGATTAGTCACACCCACAGAGAAGAATATTTAACTGAGAGGGCCAGTTAGCTCAGGTATCTACAGTAAGGATCAAGAGTGCCAAGGTCAGTCAGGAATTTTCACCCTGGCTCAGTGGGTACAGATCATATATCCTTTAACACCATGTGACCCTCTCCCTGATACCCACTGTGCGTGCCAAAGGAAAAGGCCACACGTTTCTGCTGCTGGGGAAAATACTCGGAGCACACACATGCTGATTACTGATGATGACTAAAGAATGACCACTTCTTAAATGAAAGACAATGTGCTTCTGTGTGTTTAAATATAGACATACTTAGGTTTTTCTGCACTCCACTCTCTAAAGTAGTGCTGTGCTGTCTTCTGCATTGAATTCAGTGAGTGTATGGCGTGAATTGTCTAAATCTTACCTCATGTTCAAAGGTCATCTCAAGTCTCACTTCTCAGTCATTGGTCTGATCTCCTCACTTCCCCACTTTTCACATAATTGATTCTGAAGTATGCTCCCTTTGTCTGTAGTCCTTTTCCCCTTTTGTAAATGTATTCTCTTCCCAGTTCTGTCACTTAGCAGCTGTGCGATGTTGGACAAACCACTTGACCTTGCTGAATCTCAGTTTTCACATAAATCAAAGGGGAATTATTATGGTGCTTACTCCTACCTGCCCTCCCTCACTGCCAAGGTTGTTGTGAAGAATGCATATGCCGGAGTATAGTGTAAACTCCCAACATGGTACAAATGGGAACTGTTACTGTTGTCAGCCAAAATCTTCCTGACAACATGAACCAGGTCTTACTACCTAACAGTTGTGTCGGTGGTACCTAGCCCATTCCCAAACAGGGTACACTTTCAGTGAGAAAGGATGGACAGAGGGAGGGACAGAAAGATGGGAAGGAAGACTTCTGTCAATTTTTAAATCTTATTTTCCTAATTAACATCCCTTACCTCAATATAGCTCTATCTTATATAAAAATGTTTAGTTTCTTTTTTTAATTTTTAATGTTTATTTTTGAGAGAGAGAGAGAGAGAGCATGAGTGGGGGAGGAGCAGAGAGAGAGAGGGAGACACAGAATTTGAAGCAGGCTTCAGGCTCCAAGCTGTCAACACAGAGCCTGACGCAGGGCAAAAACTCACAAACTGCAATATCATGACCTGAGCTGAAGTCAGACGTTTAACCTACTGAGCCACCCAGGTGCCCCAAAAATGTTTAGTTTCTAACAGGCATTTGCACTGGGCAGCAGAATCACTTTTTTTCCTCCAGTCATCTTCCTCTGCCTCTCTTTCTCCCTCAGCTTGCTTGGTAGTGGTGTTGGAATTCCTTCTGGCTGTTTGATGTTATGCCCACGAGGAAAAAAAATTATACAGTTGGAAGATATCTGAGTGATCAGAGAGCACATACCTCATTTTACAGGTGAGGGCCCTCAGAGAGGTGAGAGACACCAAAGGGTTTCAGTCATTTGTGGCAGATCAGGGACCAGAACACTTGTCTTTTGGCTGCTTTTCCCAGCAGGGCACAGGCTGACCCCAGCTAAAAAAGTGTCAGCGATCATCTTTTGGCTTTGGCTAATACTGTAAAGCTCTCACCAGTGCAAGAATTTGCATTGTTCATGAGACTTTAGGAAAATAGATTTGCTGGTACTGCCACATCATACTCCCTGCCTGCTCTCTATATGTGCTGCTAAATTGAGATCACATAAAGAATAAAAAAAATCCCTTTATAACTGGTTGCTTTATACAACAAGTTTAACAGCATTATGTACTGAAAAGCTCAGAGCTTTGTGTATTCAGAGTTTTGAGGGAAACCCCAGCTCTTCTTTGTATCCTTGGGTTCTTTCTCAGGGCACTGCGTGCCTGGCCCTTCCTTTGTTCACCTTTGCCAGAGCTCTTCCTTTGTGTTGGACAGAACTCAGAGCTTGGTGGACCTGGGTTCAAATCCCAACTGTGTGGCTTAGAAGCAATATGGGTACAGGCAGCTCCCTTAAGCTCCATGAACTTCACTTGCCTCATCTGTAAAACACAGATAACATTGCCTACTTTGCTGGTTTCCTTATGCTGGAGAGATAATGTATGTAAAGATAGAAGGAGGTATTGAAGGAAGATAAAATGTCTGTTTCTTCTACTCTTTCACCAAGTCCAATTCCTACCTATTAATTGTATTAAATAACTTAGTTTTTAAATCTTCTATAATACAGGTACTTACACATGCCTTTTAATGTTATTAGTGGTTAATAAGACATTTTGCATTTCTATACAAGATCACATTCTTTCTTGCTGCTTTTCATCTGGTATTCCAGGGGTTGGCTGAGAATTTTCAGAAAGATGAGTGTATAATATATCCCTTTTGGAAATTTTCCTTCCTCTTAGTAAAAAAAAAAAAGAAAGAAAAAATCAAAACCAAAACCAAAACCCACCAAGTTGCACATCATTTCTAAATTTGAATCTCCTTTTTTAAAACATTGTGGTTCAGATGGTAAAAAGAGAGGTTTCTCAGGGAAAATGTAATATATATTTTTAAGGTCTGCAAAGATTGTAATTCCAAACAGCTGTATATATTTTTCCCTAATAAGGCAAAGGTTTGGTGATAGTTTATTTTCTCACTTTTTGAATAGAGAAAACAATACTTTAAAAAACCCAGTTTCTGAAAATAAGATTAAAAGAGAGAAGGAGGCAAACCATAAGAGACTCTTAAATACAGAGAACAAACTGGAGGGGTTTGGGGTAGGAGGATGGGCTAAATGGGTGATGGGCATTAAGGAGGGCACTTGTTCAGATGAGCACTGGGTGTTCTATGTAAGTGATGAATTAATAATTCTACTCCTGAAATCATTATTACATTATATATTAACTAACTTGGATTTAAATAAAATAAAAATAAGATAAAATGTGATACAGTAAAAAGAAAAAAAACACAATTTCTGGTCTTGTGGTACTTTGGTGGAATTTGGTACAGAATCCACAAACATCAAATGGCAGGCACAGGATTGGATATTGGAAACATGGAGAAGATGGACATGGAATGTCTATTTTCAAGAGTCACTTAGGCTTGTAAGGTCAGCAAGACCACAGAGGCCAAGACTCTAACCCAGCTTCTGAGGAAGGGGCTAGACCCACCTTCTTTGAGGAGGTGACACTTGGACTCTGACTTGAAAGATGAGTAAGAGTTAATGAAGCTTGGAAAGAGCATTATAGGCAGAGAGGGTTTCATATTCTGAAGACACAAAAGTATAAGAGGTAAATCTAAGGAACATCAAGGTTTGGTGTGGGGGAAAATGGAGAGGAAGCAGGGAGCAGATCTGTAGGGGTCCATGTAACACTGAGGGATTTAAATGAAGAGCCTTGGAATGTACCTCCCAGGTTTTATGCCAGGAAGAGACATTAGAGGTCAGAGTCTACCATTTCACTTCACAAATTTGGAAACTGAGGCCAAAGAAAGGGAAGTGTCGTACTCATGGCCACAGAGGTAATTAGTGTTCATCTTTAAACAGACTCAGTGGTGCCTGAGGGGTAGGGCAGGGGGAACCTTCACAGTGAAATTTCAATGTTGACCTTGTGAAGCAGATTCTCACAGGAATGTTTGGCCAAAGATTTATCATGGGGACTTCATGGTTTGGGCTAATGACCCCAGCATGCCTTTTTGCATATTATGTCCTTTAAAGGAAAGGCCATCACTAGCTAGAAATGCTCTTTGGCTATTTTTAGGCCATGTGGTAGGGGGAATTAGTGGAATTTCTAAGGTCAGCTCCAGCTGTTTTTCTACAAAAGACCAGCTGAATTTTTCATGAGATTTGCTCATTAGAGCTTTTACCCTTTTGTGAGGCATTGTACTGCGTCTGAGTCAGGCTGTCCTGGAAAATAAATAAAGGGACTAGAGTTGGGGAAAACTAAACTCGGATTAGGATAGTTGCTGTCGTTTTTAATGTTGAGTGCTGTCTTAGATGTGGTTGGTGATCTTTCATACATTCTCAATCATAGTGAGGTTCCTTCTGGATTACAGCAAGTACCTTGAAGGATGGTTGGATTTTGATGATTTAAGGATGTCGTATATGTAAAGAGTCTGACCTCATGCCTGGGCAGAGGTGATGCTTATTACATGATGTTTACACGAAATAGCACCTTTCATTCAGTAATATCACCTCCAAACACTTTATAGATATCAGGACAGATGCTCCTTAAGATTCCTGTGAGGGGCTCTTGCCTGTGGTTATTTGGCATCTACAGTTACAGCACTACTGTCTGGGATGGCGGAGTGTCTATAAGAAAGCAGTCGGAATGACAGCATTCTTCATTTCTTCTAGAATGCACTATGCATCTTTCTTCTTATCTAGTCTCCTGGATAGAGCTCATTCTGTGTTAGAAAGTGAATGGATAAATATGATTGTATAGCATTTTGCAGTTGATAAAATGTCTTTCCATATATGGTCCCATTAGCCCCCTGTAGTGATTCATTGAGGGAGATGGGCAGTGTGTATTCTCAATTTTAGAGGTAGGAACCTGAGACTCAGGTAAGTGTTACGTTTGTGGTCGCTGAGCTATTAAGTAGGTAACTAGATTTCAAACCAGATCTTCTGACTTTAAATATCATGTTCTTTCCCCTTCATGATGCTGACGACTAGGTTGAGAAATAAAGGGCCAAGTTTCTCCTCCACATAAGTGGTTTAAGGAATGAATACCTTTAAAGGAACATGATTCTGTTGCATACCCAACTGGGGAATGAAGGAGAATCTCCAGCATGAGACACCTAAATATGATGGAGTAAAAGTGAACACTATCCCACCAGCTCTGGAGCAGCAGTTGTTTTCTGAACAAGAATTCAAGAACATTAAAATAACAATGTATAACTTATGCTAATGAAAACAATGCTCAGTGAGTATTGTTAGTTGGGATGAATAGTGGTTTAGAGGCATTAACTACTAAACAGAATAGGTCTTGCAAAGTTGCCATCTTAAGAAGGCTAACCTTGATGATCAGAAAGAGAATCAGTGTACTGTTCTTTCTAAAATGGAGAAAAACGAGGCCATCCTTAGTATCTGTGGAACAGGAAGACTACAGAGATGCTCCTAACACTTCGTTGACTTATTCAGTATTTAAAAGATTTTCACTGCTACCGGCTAGATACTATGTAGCTACAAAAATGAAGTGGACATATATCCTTCCCCTAAAGAGTCGGTTGAGCCTCTGACTTTGGCTCAGGTCATGATCTCATGATTTGGTTCTTGAGTTTCAGCCTCGAGTTGGGCTCTGTGCTGACAGCTCAGAGCCTGGAGCCTGCTTTGGATTCTGTGTCTCCCTCTTTCTCTGTTCCTTCCCTTTTTGTTTTCTCTCTCTCTCTCTTTCTCTCTCTCAAAAATAAATAAAACATTAAAAAAATTTTTAAGTCTAGGAGTAGGAATTTGATATGTGTATAAATTACTATAATGTTGATGTAATTATTGAATACTTATTGTGCTGGGCATCTAGATATGAATTTTAATCTTCCAAACAACCCAGTGAGATAGATATGATACCCATTTTACAGATGAGAAACCAGAGGCTCAGAGAAATTAAGTAACATGCACCAGAGGGTCACATTGTACCTAGGTCTATGTGACTCTAGAGCCTGTGCTCTTTCCAACTTCAGAGGGAGATGTAAGGATAAGTGCATGAGGGCTCAGTGAAAGAAGTAATTATCACAAGCTTGTGGACGGAGTATTTGTGAGGTGAAAGGGAGCTGCAGGAGTAGCTTCATGGAGGAGATGTCTGTCATTGAGTCTGGGACTTGGATGAGGGATAAGGTTTGGAGGTGTGCAGATAGAAGGGAATGACATTCTAGGTGGAGAAAACAGCAGAAACAGAGGTCTGAGGATGGTAGTGTCAAGGTGCTTACTGAGGAGTGCTTGGGCTGGGATTTGTGAAATTAGGTTGATAGGGAGCTGGAAATGAGAAGGAATTTTTATTTACTCTGCCATCAAGGAAGAGCTGGGGAAAGTTCTTAAATTGAGGTATGGTATGCTCAAAGTGGGACTCTGGACTGTGCATCTAGCTAGATTGTGTACGATAGACAGAAGTGAGGGAGGATCAGGAAGGAGAGGAGCTATGTTCAGAGACCATTACAGCCTTCTTAGTGAGTGGTAGAGAAGGAGAGAAAGGGTTGAGCTGGAGGGAGATTTTGGAGGTTCAGTCAACTGTACCTGGCAACCGATGGGCTGGAGGGCATAGGGAGGAAAGTGTCAGCCTGAGTGTAGTTTATGAGGATGAACGAAGTCAACAGAGTCCCAGGCAACAAACTGAGGACTCAGAGATGAATCAGGACATCATCTGCCCTCACACTGTGTCAGGCTCCTGTCACTGCTCTAACAAATTACCAAAAACATAGTGGATTGAAACAACACAAATTTATTGTCTTAGAGTCCTGGAGGTCAGAAGTCTGAAATGGGTCTTCCAGGGCAAAATCAAGGAGTTAGCGGAATAGAGTTCCTGCCAGAGGCTCTAGGGGAGAATCTGTTTCCTTGCCTTTTCCGGCTCTCAGAGGCTGCTTTTGTTCCTTGGCTCATGGCCCTTTCCTCCACCTTCAAATTACATCACTCCAACCTGTCTTCATTCTTAAACCTGTTCTCTCTCCTTCTGACCATCCTGCTTCCTCCTCAAAAGGACCTTGTAATTGCTCTGGGTCTACTTAGATAATTCAGGATAATCTCCCTACCATAAGATCCTTCACTTAAACACATCCATGAAGTCTCTTTTGCCATGTACCATTTCCATAAGTTCCAGGAAGTAGGATGTGAACTTCTTTGGAGGACCATGATTCCGTCAACCACAGAGAGTGAATAAATATATCCATGGAAGATTACATGTCACAGTTTTGTTGTCTCACTCTTGAAACCTTTCCAGGCCTTTTCACTATGCTACTGTCTTGATTTTTCCTTCTAATCTTGTTTTCTTCTTTCCTTTATTCAATAAATGAGGCACCTGTTCTGTGATAGGTACCATGCTAGGTGCTGGGGCCCAGGGATGCCTAAGTGCCTCTTTGCCCACCACCAGAGGAAGCAGAATTAGATGAGGGATTTTGATGTAGACCTAGAGGCCAAGATATCAGACTCCTGACTTTTGATTTTCCAATGCTGAAGTCCAGGCCTAGAGAAGATTTAGAAGAATTTTTGGTAATTGAAAAATGATATCCTCCCACCTTCTTTCTCTACTGCCAACCCCCTATCCCAAATTTAGAAGATTTTTTATCTCCTCAGCCACCTCCCAGGAGGAAGGCTTGCAGAAACCAGGAATTTGACTCCTTCTTAAAATGGGGTGGGAGGTTAGAAGATGGGAGACAGTCTAATGAGGAAAACAAAAACAGCAGCGATAACACTGTGACCTCAAGGTACCATGGAAAGGTGACTGAGTTGGTAAAATGTGGAGATTAATTGTCAACAGGTATTTATGGAGCACTTACTGTGTCCCAGACCATTTAACTTACAGTCTGATGTCATCCTCACAATGACTCTGTATGGTACGTCTTGCTGCCCACATGGTACAGATCAAACAATAGACAGAATCATCAGGGAGCTGCCAAGGAACGAATAAAAGATCAGTACTCTTCCCATCATCTTTTTATGCACAAACCAGTGTGTTATGCTCCATCACAGCAGCCTAGTAAATGGATGTGGTAGGCATTAATTTACCTGTTTCCATTTCAAAATGAGAGTCTCTGTAGAGAAAAAGGAGCAAGGAAGACTTTGCACATGGTGGGAAATTTATGTATCTTTGATGGGATAATTAATGGCCTGACCAGAGGGATGTGAACAGGTCCTGGGTCTGGGGTGAAGAAAGTGAGGCCCCCAAGGCACAGAATCTATGAACACAAGGTCATGCAAGTACTGATACTGGATTTGTGGCACCCTGACTGAAAATGAGTGTCTTCTTATATTTTGTGCCTTAGGTGCCTCACTGATAACGAGGCCTCACTGATAATGAGGCCTCACTCGTGGGGGGCTTCAGGGGCAGAGTGCTGTGCTCACACAACCTTGCCTCCTTGAGTTTTGTGCCCTGGGCATCTTGCGTGCCTCATCTCGAGGTCTTAGATTTGAGCAGGGCCCAGAGAGAAAAGAGGACCAGTTAGTTCAAGAACCTCATCACTGGCCACACATTAGAATCACCTGGGCAGCCAGGGTCTGACCCCAGACCAGTTACATCAGTGTCACAGGGGGTTAGAGGAGGAAGCAACCTGGGCATAGCTAATATTTTTTTTTTAAGCTTTTCAGGTTGATGCTAATGTACAGCCAGGTTTGGAAATCCCTGAGTTAGTACATTTGGAGAGTTTCTCATTCCCAAAGAGGAATGTACATGATTGTACAAAAGTGAGGCTTTATGAAATCCTTTTAAAGTCTGAGTTGGTGATTTGCTATAGTTCAGTTAACTTTATGATCCTGATTTAATTCCAGCTGGTTAATAAATCAACTGGTTGCTGCACTTCCTCTGAATTTGAAACCTAGAAAAGAATTAAATCTAGAACTCACCTGTAATGCCTACTGTTGTCAATGTGCTGGCTTCAGGGGTGCTATGAAATGCAGTTCAATCCGCATAGTAGTTCATTTACAAATTCTTATTTAGGTTGAAGATGCACAAGTTCTAGAAGATAAAGAAGGCCTCCTCTGGGTGACCTAGCACTCACATTAGGTAGCTGTGTGACCTTAAGCAGTTGTTTTACCCCCTCTGCTTCTCAGCTTCCTCATCTGCACAAAAAACAAGTTATGACTATGATTCAGCTGTTACTCCCATTTTTGGGTTTGCTTTTGTTACAGCTGGAAAACAGTTGATATACAATTGAACATGTTTAACTTTGACTAATTGCTTTGCTCTCTAACCAGTCACCATCTGTTTCTAACCCATCGGGAATCCTTCATAGCTGTTATTCCCAGACCTGGCTTAACATCTGGCATCATGTGGAAACATTTTAGAAAATGCAGATTCCTGGGCCCCAGCCCTGAAGATTTTGATTCAGTAGGTCTTGAGCAAAGTCTGGGAATCTGCTACTCAACAGCCACATTTAGATACAAGCAATAACATATCTAAAGTGATAGAACTCCCAATTTAGTTGTGACTATAGAGCTTAAAGTTGACATGGATTGTATTTCTTCATTAATAAGTGCCCTGGTTAAGAGTTTTAAAGCACCTGATCTTCTGTTTTGTAGGAATTCTTAGACTTGTTCAATATCTGTACTCCTTTCTAGAATATAAACTCCCTTAAGGCAGTTATTGAGTATACTATAGAACTTTGGGAGCATATGGTTTCCTCTTCCTAAACTGATATCTGGGCCTGTGGTGGATGCTGCCATTTCAAAGGGAAAGGAAGTTTCTCTCTGGCATTTTGAACTTAGACAAGGCTTCTGGTGCTTCCCAAACTGGATAATCAATAAAAACCCATGGTCTGTGCAATGTCAGATGAACCTTGTTCTACTATGTCTTAAAGCTCCTTGTTGATACATGGTCAATGGCAAATCATTCCTTTTGTCGATTGTCATCCTTTTTTAAGATTTGAGATTTTGGCCCAAGTATGAAATTTAAAATGAATTTCAGCTGCCCATATCCCCAGCTCCTTTCTTTCTTCACTGTTCTCATCTTTTGGAATCCTGATATAGCAAGAAAATACAAGAAAATTAAAAGAGTGGTTCTGGCACATTTATCAAGACTGGAAAATGTGAAAAATTCAGGTTCAAATTTCCCTTCTTTGGCATTTCCCTTCCCTGTGTGGTCTGACCCTGGGTACTGTTTCCCCATTTGTACCCCATACTCTGGTTACCGGCCTTCTTTTTGAATCCCTTTATGGTTTCACGGCTCAGTACACTGGCCCAGAATTCCTGCTCCCAGCTCTAATTCAGCCTTCAAGGTTCACCTCATGTTATTTCCTTCCTAAATCCCTGGAGTCCCCATATTTGGTTTGTGCCTCCTTTATTAGTACTTGATATAGTACTTGCAGGACGGTTAGTTGTGTGTGATATTGCCTTCCTCACATGGCCTAGGATCTTGTCCTTGATTGAGGCTTGATGAAAATATTTTGTTCCTATGAGTACCATAAGGCCAAACTTACCTAGAAATGGCAGAGGTGAGTTTTTCAGAAACCCAGGGACATTATCATTAGGTCTGTAGTGAGATTAAAGGGTAGAGGGAATTATCACATATAAAGAGTCTTTCCTTCTATCTCCTTCGTTCTTAATTTGAGGTCATCACATTAGTCATGGGAAACATGAGTTGTCAGCCACATGAGCCTGGGGCTGGAGGAGGAGACTGGAGTAGAAAAATGGCTTCCACTTTTGGAATAATCCTCACAAAAGTGAAAGTTTTGTGTCTTGAAGGTGCTTTTCAGTTTTAATTTTTTAGTTGTTCCTCTAAGAAAAAATAAACTTATGATTGGATAACAAACTAACAAAATATGATTGGATATTCTTTCCTAGTCTATCTTTATCCTTTTTATTCACTTATTTATAGGCTCATTTCATTTATTTATTAATTCAGTTCACATTTTTTAAAAATGTGGGGTTTTTTTTAGAGAGGAAGAGAAAGCTCACATATGCGTGAGTGTGGGGGGGTGGAGAGAGAGAGAGAGAGAGAGAGAGAGAATATCCCAAGCAGGCTCTATGCTCAGTATGGAAGCCCAATGTGAGTCTTGATCCCACCACTGTGAGATTGTGACCTGAGCTGAAATTAAGAGTCAGACACACCCAACTGAGCCACTCAGGCGCCCCTCAAACAGCAACTTAAAAGGAAAACAGATTTCTCTCTGAGTCTCTTTTGTTGAGGGGAAGTTGAACTTCCTTCCTTTTTGACTGTTCCTCACATGATGTTGTCTAAGCTTTTCATGATCTTGCTTTACCTACATGATCCCACTGAATCTCTCTGCCCACCCACCGAGGCAGGTTTTCACTGCATTGTGCAGGTAACATAGTGCTCAAGGAGTTAAATAATATGTCTGCAGTCACTCAACCAGAAGATGATTTGAACTCAGGCCTGAAAGATTCTAAAGCCACTGTTTTTCATCTTTCTCTACATTACCACTCCCGTTATTCTCAGAGGTATCACACAGCTAGTCAGGGACAAGGATGAGACTACACCCCAGGTTTCCTGATTTCCAGTTTGGTTTGGTTTCATCCTGTGTTCCTCCTCCTGTACATTCTACTTCCTTCTTTGTCATTTCCTGAGCAACATGCATTGGCCCTCAAAGCAGGGCATGGTCCTCTATATGCAACTCTCTTTGGATCTGTTTTATGGACAGACATGGAAAGGAGCACAAGCACAGGGTAGAGGGGAAAGGCACCTGTGTCAACATGTAGTGTTTATAACATGGCCACGGGCCTCTTAGGATGGTGGAGATCCCAGGAACCAGAAACTGTTACTAAAAGAACCTACCTTTATGTGTTTAAACTCAATCAGAATTTTTTGTTATAGACTTACATAGAGATGTGTTTATATGAAAAGCAAATTTTGTCCACAGCACTATCCAGATACAATACTGCATGAATGTTTTCTTGTTTCTGCATGGTCAGGGCTTTTATCACACTATTTAAAAAGATGCAAATTACTCAAACTAATATATTGCCTAAATTTGGCTTCTTGAGGAGAAAGCATAATTCATTGTCTTGTGACTGGTTCAAGGTGACTGCTCAAAAAATGTGAGTTGAGAGACACCTGAGTGGCTCGGTAGGTTAAGCCTCCAACTTCACCTCAGGTCATGAACTCTGGTTCGTGAGTTCGAGCCCCACATCAGGCTCTGTATGGGCATTTTATTTTATTTTATTTTATTTTTTTTTAAGTATTTTGATTTTTTTTTTATTTTATTTTATTATTATTATTATTTTTTTAATGTTTTATTTATTTCTAGGAGAGAGAGACAGAGACAGCATGAGCAGGGGAGGGTCAGAGAGAGAGGGAGTCACAGATTGAAACAGGCTCCAGGCTCTGAGCCGGCAGTCAGCACAGAGCCCGACGCGGGGCTCGAACCCACGAACCGCGAGATCATGACCTAAGCGAAAGTCGGACACTTAACCGACTAAGCCACCCAGGCTCCCCTGTATGGGCATTTTAGAGCCTGGAGCCTTGCTTCATATTCTGTGTCTCCCTCTCTCTCTGTTCCTTCCCTGCTCGCACTGTCTCTCTCTCTCAAAAATAAATAAACATTAAAAAAAACTTTTTAAAAAAATTTTTTGGGGGCGCCTGGGTAGCTCAGTCAGTTGAGCGTCCAACTTCGGCTCAGGTCATGATCTCATGGTTCGTAGGTTTGAGCCCCGCGTCAGACTCTGTGCTGACAGCTCAGAGCCTGGAGCCTGTCTTTGAATTCTGTGTCTCCCTCTTTCTCTGACCCTCCCTGCTCACGCTGTCTCTCTCTCTCTTTCAAAAGTAAATAAAACATTTTAAAAAATGTTTAAAAAAAATTTTTTTAATGTGAGTTGAGGGGCGCCTGGTTGGCTCAGTAGCTTAGGTGTCCAGCTTCTGCTCAGGTGATGATCTCACAGTTCCTGAGTTCGAGCCTCATGTAGGCTCTGGACCTGCTTGGGATTCTCCCTCTCTTTCCCTCTCCCTCTGTCCCTCCCCTTCTTGCTCACTCTCTTTATCTCTCAAAATAAGTCAATAAACTTACAAATATATAAATTGGTGTTTTAAAGGGAGAGTGAGCTTAGGGGACCAGGGCAAATTGGAGGCAAAGAGTAAAAACTATGGGCAAGTTCAACCGTAGTACAAACTAAGCCTGAGAAGTGGAGCAACCCCACAGGGGAATTTGGTCTTTGGGCATGTGTGGTGCCCTGGTGGTGGTGGGGGTGTGTGGCCTGCAAGGCTGATGACACTGGTTTGGTATGCAGGAGGCAGATCTTGGTCTGGGTAGGAGGTGATCACATGTTCTCTAATTGTCCCACTCCACGTGTTCATTCCTAGGCATCCCCTGAACCATCTATGGGTTATTCCATCTATCCCTTAATGTCACTATGATATTTACAAAACATTTGTTTTCTTGTATGATGGTTGGTCACTGCATGAGGTGAGTCCCTTAATTGATTAGGGCTGTCCAGCACTATTTTCCCCAACCTCACCATATTTATTCATACTCTCATTCTCCCTCCCAGATTTTTCTTTCAAGTCTTCATTCTTGATGTCATGGGACGGTCAGAACAATTTGCTTCTTATCTGAAAACCTCATCATGTGAGAGTCACTACTTACTTGATGTTTCTTCCCTTTCCTTGGGGTCTGCGGGCTTTGATACAACAACAGTCATCTGGGGAAGGAAGAGATGGTATGTGGGTCTGTCCTTGCAGCAATGTGGTTGTGGAACAAATGCTTTATAATCAGGTTTTCACCTGGGTTTGGTCAGGCAGAGTCATTGGGATTAGGGCTATAAGTCTAGCTCTTCCTCTTGCTGTGATTATCAGCAAGCACCAACTGTTTGGGGCCTTGGTTTCTTACTCTAGCTTAACTTTGGACAGTTAACAAGGAGAAGAGTATTGTAGATGTGGCATAGCAGGGCTGACACATGGAAAACTTCAATTAAGCCCAGTCTGCATTCAGAGCCTGTAAATTTTCCTTTCATGTTGCTGTTCTTTTTTTTTAATGTTTATTTTTTGCTGCTGTTCTTAGTGTTACTCACTCCTTGTTTGTTCTTGACAGAGTCCTGCATTCTCATGAGAGCTTCATAGTAATCTCCATAAGAAGCAGAAAGTAAGAGTGAACATACCTATCACTTAGATGAGAAAACAGAGACTTGGGGAAGTCATGTGATTTGTTTAAACCACATAGTCATGTGAAAGACCTAGAGCTGGAAAGCGGTGAATAATATGGACCGACTTTTCAGTATAGCCCTAGAACCAGCTTCATGTCAAGGGAGAAGGGGCAGCTCACTCCTCTTCCATCTGTACTCATATATTGAGTATGTGAGTGCCTAGTGGATGCAAGGAACAGTGACAGGCACTGGGGACACAAAGCACTCAGATGCCCAGGCCTTGCTCATAAACTAGTGGAAGAAAAACATAACTAGACTGGGATTTGAGATGGTGTGATGGATATCCTGACTCAGGAAGTCAGGTGTTATTGGAGCACACAGGAGGGATGCCTAACCTGGCCTTGAGAGGTTAGGGAAACTTCTGTGCAATAAGTGAACATCTTACTTGAGATTCAAGAGGTATTAGCTCAAGAAAGGTATTCCAGGAGGAAGGAACAGCATATACAAAGGGGACAAAAGTTGTGTTCTTTCTTAAAGAAGAAAGCTGGAGCTAGTTCATTGTAAGGCCTACAGCCCATGGTAGTGAGTCTGAGCATTAGTCAAGGAAGCAATGGGAAGTTGTAAAGGTTTTTAACTTGGCAATATGACTTAGGCAGATGTGACTTAGAAAAGCCACTCAGCGGGGCACCTGGGTGGCTCAGTTGGTTAAGCTTCCGGCTTCAGCTCAGGTCATGATCTTGCGGTTCGTGGGTTTGAGCCCCACCTCGGGCTCTGTGCTCACAGCTAGTTCAGATCATAGAGCCTGCTTCAGACTCTGTGTCTCCCTCTCTCTCTGACCCTCCCCTTCTCACGCTGTCTCTCTCTCAAAGATAAATAAAACATAAAAAATAAAAAAGCCACTCAGCAGCATGACAAGGATGGGTGGGAGGGAGGCCGAAGCTAAGGGGAACTATGCCCCATTCTGGGAGGCCGAAGCTAAGGGGAACTATGCCCCATTCTGGGAGCTACTCCTGCAAATACATCAGGAATCCCTGTTGTCAGATATCATCCCTCCCAAGTTTTGCACTGAAGTTGCCCCCATTGCTGACTGGCAGCTGTGGGCCAGTGATTTTTTTATGCTTAAGCAGAGAATGAGAGTCCACAGTCAGAAGAGTTTTGTTCTGCTTCCTAGTTTGAAAAATCCATGGCGGGGAGAATTAAGGGAGAGGTCAGTATTGGGGTGGCTTAATCTGACAAAGCTGCTGGCAGATAGCAGCCCCGCCACACACAAGCTTGGTGGCAAACACCTCTCTAAGCCTTGCTCTCCTCATCTGAAAAACACAGCTCCCAAACTACCATCAGCAAATCTTTGTGGGGATCCGTCAGATGATAGGTGTCAAGTGCCAGGTGTGTAGGGGTACCCCGTAAATATTTACTTCTCTTTCTTTCTGCCTTTCCTCAATGCTGCTCCATCCAGAGTAGGAGCCAGAAACCGTACAGTGCTAATGCAAAGCTTACAACAGTACGATGTGCTTCCTTTCTGACCTTGTCCATCCTGTCCTCTTGGCACACGCTGGTGTCCTGCCACCCACTTCCTTGATGTTCCTGAACACGCCAGACACACTCCACCTCAGGAGCCTCTGCCACCAGCATGGCTTGTTTCCTTTAAGTTTTTGTTCAGATGTCATCTTCTCAGGAAGACCAACCGTAACCACTCTCTTTAAAACCAACACCCTCCTTCCCTTCTCTGCTATCACCTTGTTACATAATTCAATTATTTAGACCTTTTTCATTTGATTGCTGTCTCCTCTAAATGCCGTGTAAGTTCCACAGGATAGGAAGTTTTTGTCTGTCTTATTTATTGCTCTATCTCCAGTGCTTAGAACAGTGCCAGACACATAATAGGCTCTCAATAAGTGTTTGTTGAATGAATGAATGAAATGCTCTATTAGCTCCCATGATAGATACCATCCAGAATATTGGGAATTGGGAAAGCACCTGGTATTGAAGAGTCCTGATTGCCATCAGAGAGCTTTGCTGCCTTCTGACCCAATTAGGAGTCAAAGGTTCCAACCCTTCACTCCTTGGTCTATAAAATGAAGACTTTGTTCTTTGTCTTACTAATAGCCCATTCTTAGGAAAAAACCTTTAACCCTTAGAAGCTCTTACACAGAAGCACTGGTTAGCTTGTACCTGAAGGTATGGAAACCAGAATTTCCTTCTTTAGCAATGCTGCCAATTACCACTGCTGGACACTTGAGTTGTTTTTCCTCTTTGTCCTCTTCCCATCCCCCACTTACTGAATTTAAAAGCGGCCTCTCATCGAACCATATGGCAGTGTTCATGGTTCTCAGAATGTGGCCTAAATTCATTTCCTTGCCAGCCTTTGAGATCTAAGGAAGTTACTATGCATGAAAGAAGCTATTCTGCATGAAAGAATAGATAGCCATCCCCTGGCAAACTTGTATTTTTGGATTAGGTTCATTCATTTACTTATTTGCATTCATAGACTCACAGTCAAATGGGAATGGCTCAAGGAAGGCAAATAATTAGAGCAGTGAAAGTGTATATATGGAGAAGAAAGCTTTTGTAGTAGTCAGGTTCCTGCTGCAGAAATGTTCTAGAACAACACCACATTTGAGCGACTTCCAACAACAAATATTTATTTCTTCCCATATCGCCAGGTCAGCTGGAGTGGCCTTAACTTCAGGTGGGTCAGGTTCTAGTCTGTCCTAATATCTCCTTTTCTGAGACCCAGACTGAAAAGACAGTAGCTTACCTGGGACAGGCTCTTCTTCTTCTTCTTCTTCTTCTTTTTTTTTTTTTAATATATTTTTATTTCTAGGAGAGAGAGAGAGACAGTGTGAGCAGAGGAGGGTCAGAGAGAGAGGGAGACACAGAATCTGAAACAGGCTCCAGGCTCTGAGCTGGCAGTCAGCACAGAGCCCGACGCGGAGCTCGAACCCACGAACCACGAGATCATGACCTAAGCGAAAGTCGGACGCTTAACCAAGCCACCCAGGTGCCCCTGGGACAGGCTCTTCTTGTAGCCCATGGCAGGACTATAAGAAGCCAAGCCAAACCACAGAAGCACATCTACAGCCATGCGTGTATGGCATTTGTAACATTCCATGGACCAAAGTCACAGGTCAAGCCCAACAGTAGGAAGTGGGATGAATACTCTGCTTACTCTGACGGCAACATGTCTGCATCGCTGTTTCAGGGAGAGAGTGAAGAGTTAGGAGCAATAAGTGAATCTACTAGCTGTGGAAATTAGGGAAGGCTTCCTAAAGCTGGTAACTTTTACCTTGAAGGATGAGTTTTCAAGATGAAGGAATAAGGCACTAACCTATACAAATGAGTGTAAATTTTAAAAAGAAGAAAGTAATATCTTAATGTTTATTTTGAATAGTCACTGTGGGCAGTAGTCAGAGAGGTACAGAAATATAAAACAAAGGTCATCAAAATATCTGTCCATGAAGTCAATACCCCATGGGGGAGCTCTAAAGGAAACATAATACAAAAGAGGAAAGGAAACTATATAACCAAGGACACTCTTATTCAGAGGGATAGAACAGAAGTGTGAACTCACAAAAGAAGCTAGAATATATTTTCAGTAGCTATTTTTGGTAGAGGTTGCAAAGTATGTGCTGTTTTCTATTCATGTTTCACTCAGTCTTTACAACCTATGAGGGACGTCTACTAGCAAGTCAGCGCAGATGAGAAGAAATCTGAGTCTCAGAGTGAGAGCTCGCTTGCTGAAGAGGCAGAAAAGGGGTGCTTCTCGCCGGTTTTTTGTCAAAGCAAAGAACTTATTCATAAACAGTACTCAATAGTGTACACACTCTATTTTATTCTTAAGTGAGACTGCTTTAAAACTTACCGAACACCTGTTTTTTAGTGTCAACTGTATGCATAGGACGGTATTTGTTAAAGGGCCCCAATCCTGGAGTAGGTGGCCTCTGAAGTCCCAGATGGCTGTGGAATTCTTCGTGTCACCTTCCCATTGCATGTGGGTTTGAGTTGCCTCAAAGAAAATACGATTCTTACCCAAAGTCTTACTTAAAATTCTCACTTTGGATGGCGGGGGGTGGGGGTGGGGGATCTTGAAATTCTACAATTTATGTACACACACGTCCCATGTCAGTAAGTGTATTTTCTCCTCAGAAATGAAGACAGACAAGCTTGGTGAGTTACTCTAGACTCAGCAAAGTTTAGAGGTGAGACTGGGTGAAGAATAACAATTTCCACTCGTGCGAACTATCTTTACCTGATACCAGCTCAGTACCTGACATTATAGAACACAGATATATTCTGGTGCAACATTCCTACTCATGAAGTGTGAGCATTCGTGAATTTTTACTTCTAGTTTCTTACCCAGAATCACTTGACAGCTGATCACATCTTCCTGGTCTTATTGACCTTGAGCGTGACTTTTTAGCCTAACATCCCGTGAGTTTGTAGAGAGAGAACCAGCTCCTTTTGGCCACCATTCCTTTGCTTAGTCAATTGTCAAATGTCGATTGGCATTTTGTGTGCTCTCCATCTTGGCAGTCTGGAATTCAGTCGAAGCATGTTTCATGACCCATTTGCTCAGGAAGCTGGCAGAACTGGTTTCCCTGATCTCAGGGACCATCTCACATGGTCATTTTCTTTCCCCAGGCATGTTTTAAATCTTGTAAGAATGAGCAATGCTTGTAGGAACTGCCTCTCAATGTCTGGTGTTTACTGTCTCATGATTCCCCAGGTGGGTGATGCTCCGATGTTGCTGCCTGTCCTCAAGCCGATGATCTGGATGGAAGGAGAATAAATTGTGTCTGAGACTGGTCTAGAGTGGGAGTGTGAGTAGGAATGCCACTGTCGGAACAAGTGACCTGTCTGGCAAGGAATGCAGTGGCCTTCTGAGAGCCTCATCTCCACGTTGTCCCACAGGCCACCACTTCCTCACTGGAAAGTGCATGGAGGATTTTGCAGTCAGCCACCTAACACTTGAGCTGAGCCAACACAAGACTTTTGCTGCAGAACTGAACAAGATATTATTTCATTTAATTTTTGCATCTTTTAATCATTTGAACTACAGTCATAGTTGTTTTGCTTTGAGAATTGTAAGCCGGATCTGTTGGTATTATTTCTGTGTATGCTTTTCAAAATGATTGACTTGAGCTTCCTGACGGAGGAGGAGCAAGAAGCCATCATGAAGGTTCTGCAGCGGGATGCTGCCCTGAAGAGAGTTGAAGAGGAGAGAGTCAGGTAAGGGTCCAGGAGATCCTCGGGCATGGGGGAATGATGGATAGTCTGTAAGAAGATGGGACACCTTTTTTTCCTCAGGCATAAGTGGTAGTTCTGAGTTGGAGCCTGAACTTACAGGTTCCAATTTTAGGTTTACTTCCTGGATGGGATTTTTTTCCTTCTTAGTGTCTCTTAATTCCTAATTCCTTAGGACTTTTGCCAGAAATAGTCTTAATAAACTAAACCCCTTTAATCTATTAAATACTGAGTTAAAAATGAAGTATATACAAATGCACACATACATCCATGTCTATATATTTGAATGTGTACATATTTATATCCACTTTTAAAAAAACTGAATCATGAACTAAATTAGAATTTTTTAATTTCTAAAATTTTTAAAAGAAAATAAATTGAGAAGTAGCTCACATTTCTGCATACTTTCAGCAATGTTTGAATTGGTTTCAACAGCAGTTGAAATTGGCTCTGACTGAAGCCAGTGTTTTGTATGTGTCTCACAAGAAGGAATGGCAACTTTGACATACTATCCTTGCTGAAAGAAACCCAAATGTTCCATGTCACCATTCCTACTAAGTTCCACTCACCTGCAGGGTAGACGGAGCATGAGACCAGGATGTCAAAGACGTGGGCTTGAGTCCAGGCCCTGTCATCTGTCACCTGTGTGTCACCTTGGGATTTGAAGATAGTGAAAGGGTTCCTGAATGTAAGTTAGTAGTATTAACTGCACCATCCCAGGAGTTATTCAAAAGGAGCATAAGCCATGTTCTTATTTCCTGGGACACAGGATCATGAATAATGGGTTTATTTGCACGAGTTCCTATATTTTGACCCTAAGTGAATGTGTATGCTTTGTGAACACGCTGAAATTCACTCCAAGCACTCTGGAGTATCTGATTATGGCTACTAGTAATATCTCACAGACAGATAGTGCTTCACAAATTAACAAATGATTCACAAATGACAGTGTTGAACAGATTGCAAAGGTTATTTTTCTGAGCCCAAACATTATTTTGCAGTTGGTAGTGGGTCACGGTGGGATACAACTATGCCTACTTGACGTGTGAGGAAACTGGCTTTGAGACAGGACAAGTGACTTGCTCAAGCTCATACAACCAATAGGTGTGAGGATTGAGAGTCACATTCTTGTTTTCTGGTAGTCATGCACTAACTCCACCTCCTCTCCCTGACAAGACAATTGTAGACAAGCCATCCTGGCACCTGGCCTTGGAGAAGGGAGTGGCTATTTTGACATGAGATAGGAAGGACACTGAACTGTGATGGTGACACATACTGGAGTGTGAGAATGGGGTTCTTTACCTGGCATGCGCCACAAGTCACCTGTAGTGCTCAGTGTGCCTGGAAGGGGTGCTGTTCTCTATTCTCAGCGCATGGGGTGCCATGAGCATTTGATCAGGAGTGGCAGGGGATTTACACTAATCTACCCCCAGAGCCTTTTAGTAGCACTGATCCTTTACCCATTTATAGTTTATAAAGCCCTCTCATGAGTGGTATCCTATGTTTCCTCACAACAACCCTGAGATTTGCCAAGGTAGGATTGTTACAGCCACTTTGAAAGAAAGGAGTGAGGGCAACACAGAGAAAATATTAGCTGATTCTTAAAGCATAGTGTGAAGTCCTTTATTCCTTTATCCTGGGAAGACAAGACAGAGAATCTTGGAAAGAAAGCAATGGAGCAAAGACTGCCCTGGGCCCATCTTCCTATGTCAGGATGTGGGGACTGTGAAAACCAGATCACTGAACACTTCTTGATTCCTCCCCTTAACAGGTGTTACGTGTGGTCTGCAGTTCTGCCTCCTCCATCTAGCCAGGTTAGGAAGAGAGATCTGTCCTCCCTCCCTTCTAAATGTTCTTGGCCCCTGAGATTGCAGGCTGCTGAGTCTTTTGTGTAATTGTGTGTTTCTGTGAGAGTTGAGTGGAGGTGTTTCACAGACATCTGCAGTGGCTGATGGAAAAATCCTCAAAAAAACCAAAGTTCTGTCTGGAGCTGGGCTTGGTAAAGGGTGTGGGCATATAGCCTCTGGTACCGGCCAGTCTACAGCCACAGCAAACATGCAGTGAGTCCCTGGGTCGCGGGGGGTCTGCAGACTCCCCTTCCATTCGCCATTTCTGAGGGTGCCCCAGCAGCTGCTGCTTTTGTAAACTGATAGGAAGAAGTCTTGGGGTGGCGAAAAATCAAGAGTGAGTCAGGCCTTGTATACCACAACCATTCTGGGGGAGTTTTGAGTCAGGCATCAAGCGCCGGATGGTGATTTGGCCACGGATAGGTCTAAGGACTCTGCTCCTGGAAAGGAGTGATGGTTTATGGGGGTGGGGTAGGTAAGCATGAGCCTCATAGTCTGAAGACACTGAAAGAAGCCCAGCCCATGGCTTCACCTGCTTCATGTAAAGAGAATTGTACTGTGACCCCCTTCTTTAATTTGAAGGTGAAGGACCTTTGGGTGTCAATCTGAGGCTGTTCTGCTTCTGTGCTGGTGGAACTAGATTTCTGGTCTCTGAAAATGCTATTCCATGGGCTTTTGCTTTTCAGCCCTTTGCCTTCCTCCATCTGTTTGTTTTTTACTCTTCCATCAGCCTTCCATATAGCCTGACAGCTCTAGAAAGGAGCCTTTTTGGCCCATATTGGTCACTTTACAGGCAAAAAAGGTAAAGCTCAGAGAGGGGAAGTGACTTGCCCAGGGTCACACAGCTAGTCATTGCCAAAGCCATGATAAGAAAAGCTCTTGGTCCAGTGCTATCCCCTCTATCCCATGCTGGTATTTTTGCCCTTTGCAACTTGTTAAGCACTGTCATTTGTTAATCATTTGTTAATTTGTGAAGCACTGTCTATCTATGAGTTATTATAAGTAGTCATAATCAGATACTCTGGAGTGCTTCAAGTGAATTTCAGTATGTTTATAAAGCATCTATATTCAATTAGGGTCAAAATTGTTGGTATTATTCTTTCATAAGAATAAGGAAGAATTCCCCTGTTTAACCTTAGAGTCAAAACTCACATGAGTTTCAATCCTCTCCTTACCACTAATCAAGCACAGTTCATTGGACAAGTTACTTAACCTTTCTGAGCCTTAACCCAGAGACTGGGAATGACCATAATACCAAACTCAAGGGATTAGAATCAGGATTAAGTAAAATAATTCTTAATCTTAGCTCACGAGAAGTGATGGATACATTTCAATTCCTTTATTCCCAGTCCACCTTTACCTCTAAAAAAGGGCAAAATTCTTTGTTTGGTAGTCTGACTCCTTAGGAGGAAATTACTCCTAAAACTCACAATCATTTAATGCAGTGAAATTTAATTGAGCATCTATTAAGTATAAGGAACTTCCCTGGACAATGGTATGAAGAGAATTCTAGGGTCAGGAAGACATGGTCCTGGCCTTCAAGGAATTGACCTTGGTCCATTTAATGGATTATCAGCTGCAAATTTAAAAGCTCAGCTTTGTTTCCCTAACATGATTTTGCAGTTTCCCTCCTTCTCCTAGTTGGTATATGGCTTTAGAAACATAAATTACATAATTCTAATAATAACTTTGGCAAGACATTGTTAGAAAGGCAATGGACTGGAGCTTTGTTACTCACTTAGACCAGATACTGCCTCAGAATCCTTTTCAGCATGGCTGTAGGTGAGATTTTGCATTCATATTGAAATCTGTTTGCCTCTCCTGATATATCCAGGGGTTCAAATTGTTCACATCCAAGCTCATTCAAGACATTGTGGATGATTTCATGGATGAGAAAGATCAGTGTCACACAGGGGAAGTGTTCAGTTCCCAGATCACTCTCTTGTACCTGGTAGAGCAGGGACTTGTACCCACGGGAATATCCAGTGTGGTATCTCAGGGTGCAGCTACAAGATAACAGTTCCAGGTCACTGTCGCCCCCACAACTGCTTTTTGTGCTGCCTCTCCACCTACAACCACAAGTGCTGGCCTCAGTCATTACCATGGAAATATACTCAGCTTGCTTCCCTAACTACTAGATAGAGGCATTTCACAGCAGTGGAGCAGACATCAGGACAGATTCTTTTTCTCTCCCTACTCCCTTTTCATTTTAAGAAACACCATCACGCATACACATGTGTAATTTAGTCTTTTATGGTTTGGAAATGAGACACTCTAAAGGTGGTGTTTCCTGTGCTTTGTGTCATACTGTCAGCAGGAAATCATTGTACACCACCAGCTCCACGCCCCCACCCCTGTGCACACGTAACCACATCTACGGTGATGGGCGTTCTTGCCATAGATACCATCTCAACCGCGACCACATTTTATGATTCTTAGCTGCTCCCCCTAAGACCTAGTTTTTTTTTAAGTGAAGGCAGTTGGCCTTGAAGAACTGCTTTTCAGGACGTCTGGGGTATTTTCTGTCAGTGCAAAGGGGAAAGGAACCAATATTTGTTAAGGAACTATATTGTACCCAGAGCTTCACTTAAATTTTACCCTTTCATCTACATAGCAGGATAGCTAAACCTGCTTTACAATGAGGAAAGGAGGTAGAAGAGGTTAAGCTCCTGCAAGATTGAAGCCTTGCTCATCAAACTGCAAAGCCTCTGCTTCTCGCATGCTGTCCTGCCTCAGCAGATTGTGGGGATTTACGATGTGTCCATGACACAAGGGACACACGTTTCCTCTCCTTTTCCACTGTAAGGAACATTTGCAATTTCATTTTTGCATGTGTTAGTTTTCAGATTCTCTATCAAAGGTTGAATTCCTTTGTAGAAACAGTGAAGTGTGATGACCATCTTAGACAGCAAAATCATGTTTGTCTCTCTCAGGTGGGATGGAGTGGCAGAAACAGTGTTGGCCAGGAGTTAGGATGGCTTCTGGTCCTGGCTCTGTGTGACCTTGGGCAAACCTTGTAACCTCTCTGGCCCCAGACTATGTTCAAATCACATAGTCTAATTGCCTTGTCCAGAATATACTGAGGGGTTAAAAAAAAAAAAAAAAAAAAAAAAAGAAGACTGGGGAGTGGGCCAGTGGTCCTCCTCTGGACAGCCTGTTGTTTCTTATTCAGTTGACTAAGTAACATCATGAAGGTCCCATCTATGAAGGTAAGCATTTGCCTAATCGTGATGAATTACTAGAAGCTGGGGGTGTGTTGTGTGAATACAAAGGGGAGCTAGAGAATGGCTGAAGGAAATATTGAGGCCAAACTAGAGGGTGTCACTGCTCTTCCATTTTCCTCTGAAAGTGCTCACACTCTCTCTGCAACACAGGAGTTGAGACTGGCACTTAGGGCTGTAGATTGAACTTCTTATGCACAATTCCAAGCATATGGCTAATACATGATAGGAGATTAATGAATTAACAAATGAACAAATGAATAGATATATGGCCTTTAGCATGCAGAGAAGGTAAGATGGCTGTCTTTCATAATTCACTAAATTCTTTGTCCATCATGGTGAAATGTTAAGTATTAAATGAGATGATAGATGATGCATGTTAAGTGCCAAGCATGGGGCCCAGTACAAAACACATGCTTTGTCTGTATTAACCAGAGGAGGGGGGCAGGAGGGGCATGTTCTGCCTGGAGGGCCAGCAGGACAGTGTGCTCCATGGCCTGAGTGGCTTTCTTCTACATTCATCTCTGCCCACCAGCCCAGGGGTGTTTATTGGGCATCTTCTCTATCCTCTGCTCTCTTCTAAGCACACTGTGCATGTGTGGAAAGGATGGTAAGGGATGAAAACTGTGATCTAAAAAAGTTATTTTTTTCCTCAATTCAGCTCAATGGTATAAGAATTAGAGAGTCAAATGCCATTTTTGTTGGTACAATTAGAGTTGTTGAAAAATGAGACATCAACCTGACTGATAGTGAAGATTTTAATAGCATCATCTGGATGGTGGGATTTTTTTCTTCAGTGATCCTACATCTTCATAAAACTTGGGCTTTAATGTCACACATATGTATTCATCTATAAGATATTGCAAATGACTAAGATAGAAAAGGAAACTGATTAAACCTAGTAGTGATTATCATGTTAGGAAAGACATAATTGGCACTTAATGAATTTGAAAAAAATTCTTGCTCTTTTGCCACTTAAGCCAGGAACTCAACCCTCATTCTGTACTGTAATGGCTATCAGCCTTTCCAGGGGCCATGTGTTTGAGTGAGCCTGACTCACCCAGTGTGTACTCATTGCACACTGAAAGCTTAGCATGATCAGGGCTTACAGACCGTCATTTAGGCAAGAACAGAATAAGAGTTGCACAAGGTGACTACAAAGTATGTTTCCACTGAACAACAAAAATTAGTAAATAAATAAAATTAGAGTTGAGAGTTTTTATGCTATGAGGTTCTGTGGTCTCTTTCAACAAGATGATGGCTGATGCCATATTTCATCATGCTTTTTCCCATTCTGCCAGGACTGAGATGTCCTGCCTCATCAGGAGAAGTGAACCATACTGGTCACTGGATATGGTTCACTTAAGTCCAGCAGTGACAGGATCTCTCTTATATCTTGTCTGACTCAGACTGGGGTGG
This sequence comes from Hyaena hyaena, assembly GCF_003009895.1. Classification (NCBI taxonomy): domain Eukaryota; kingdom Metazoa; phylum Chordata; class Mammalia; order Carnivora; family Hyaenidae; genus Hyaena; species Hyaena hyaena. Next base: position 512,587 of record NW_024081297.1, on the reverse strand, counting down.
CCGCTGAGCACTTATTTGTTCTTTATTCACTCAACTAACTGTTCTTGGGTGTCAGCTCTGTGCCAGGCTTGGTTTGAGGTGCTGGCATTACAAAGGTGATTAAGATGTAGTCCTCACCTTCAAGGTGTTTGTGGAGTTCACAGATTAGTGGCTGAGACAGATGTGCAAATAGATCATTGGAATATGGTGTGGTTAGTGCTATGAGAGCTAGGAGAGGGGCAAGCTGCTGACCTGTGCCTCGGCAATCAAGGAAGGCTTTCCCTGTGAAGTGGTGCATGAGGTGGATCTGGATAAGGACCAACGTGCTGCAAAGAGAAGTGAGAAAATATATGCTGAGAGACTTCACATTTATTGGCCTCTTACTCAAGATTCAGGCACTCTTGGTGCTTTCAGGTAAAGCATCTTAGAAGTCCTACAGAGTAGATCTTATTATCCCCACTCTTTATAAAGAGACTGAAGTGTTAAGGGGTTCAGTAACTTGCCCAGGTAGCATATAGGAAGGGTCAGAACCAGGATTTGGACCTGTTTGGGAGACTCTAAACCTTGTAATCTTCCTGCCAGGCCTTCCTGCTTGTAATGTTTATGGAGGTCAGAAAGAGCAGTTTGGGGAATAGTAACAGTCTAGTGGCAAGTAGAGTCTGGAGGTAAAGGCTGGAAAATGAATCTAAAAATGTAGTCTGAAGCCAGGTGGTCAGGGGCCTCATATGATACTCCTTCACTCCACAAGCACTGAATAAATACCCACTGTTTTCTAGAGACACCAAGCAAGGATATATGGAGTGCAGGCCCTGCTCCTAGGGGCTCACTTTGTAATCAGGAAATGCTGGAAGAACTTCTTTCTTCTGGAACTGAACTCAAACTTGGTCCTTTGGAAGAAGAAGGAAAAAAAGCTCTATCAGTAGCCCATGGAGGAGAGAAATTTCCAGCAGAGAGTTGAACTCTTGGGAGAAAGACACTCCAGGCACCCTTGGAGAGAGGACATGCACTTGCTAGCATCTCTCCTGTTTTCCCCACTCCTGAGTATGCCAGTGTGCAACCCTCACACACAGCCCTGTGTGGCCATCATGCAGTATTCTCTGGCTAAGACATTTTGATTTGCTACTTTAGGAAGGGTGCATATTAGCTTGAATGACAATCATAAAACCTTCTTGGATTTATGTAGCACATTACCTTCCAAAATCTCAGAATCTGCTTAAGACTTTAATACTTCTTTATTCTATTGCTCTACTCTAGAGTTTGTGATTCTCAATTTGCTGAGATGGATGGAGAAATGTAGACATTAAAAGACTTGTCAGGTAGAGAGTCAGCTGGAAAGATGGCAGAGTAGGAGGACCCTAATCCCATCTCATCTCACAGATACAACCATATTACACACACATCAGTGTAAATAACCCAGAAAACAACCCAAAGATTGGCAGAACAAACTCCACAATTAAATGGTGGGGAAGAGGCCACATTGAAGAAGGTAGAAAGAGTGAAGGCCCAGTCTGGGAGTGAAGTGGATTGGGGCTGTCCGTGGTGCAGAGGGAGCTGGTGGCATAGTGAAGGGCAGAAAACAGACTTTCACACAAGGGAACCCATGAGCTAGAAGATGAATCCCCATAATATTTGCCTTTGAAAGTGAGAGGATCTGAATATGTGATTTCTTACAACCAGTGGGACTTAAGGCTTAGAGCTTTAAAAATAGGAGGCATGGCTCTGGGATCTTTTCTGATCCCAACACTATGAAACTAGAAATCAACCACAAGAAAAATCTGGAAAGAGCACAAATACATGGAGGTTAAATAACATGCTACTAAACAATAAATGAGTCAACCAAGAAATCAAAGAAGAAATAAAAAATTAATAGAAACAAGTGAAAAATGAGAATATAATGGTCCAAAATGTTTATTTTATTTCTGAGAGAGAGAGATACAGAATTAGAAGTAGGCTCCAGGCTCCATGCTGATGGCAGAGAGCCCGATATGGGGCTCTAACTCACAAACCATGGGATCATGCCTGTAGTCGAAGTTGGACGCTCAACTGACTGAGACACCAGGTGCCCCACAAAATTTTTGAGATGCAGAATAAGTGGTTCTAGGAGGGAAGTTTATAGCAATATAGGACTACATCAAGAAACAAGAAAAATCTCAAAGAACCTAACCTTACACCTAAAGGGACTAGAAAAAGAAGAACAAATAAAACCCAAACCCAACAAAAGGAAGGGAATAATAAAGATTAGAGCAGATATAAATGGCATAGAAATTCAAAAAACCAATAGAATAGATCAGTGAAACTATGAGCTAGTTCTTTGAAAAGTTCAACAAAATGGATAAACCTCTAGCCAGACTCATGAAAACAAAGAGGACCCAAAGAAACAAAATCAACACCATAGAAATATAAACAATTGTAACAGAATATTATGAAATGTGCTAACAAATTAGACAACTTAGAAGATACAGGTAAATTCCTAGAAACATATAACCTACCAAAACTAAACTAGGAAGAAATAGAACATTTGAACAGACCAATTACTAGCAATGAAATTGAATCCATAATCAAAAAGTCCCCCAAAACAAAAGTCCAGGACCAGATGGCTTCACAGGCAGATTCTTCCAAACACTTAAAGAAGAGTTAATAGCTATTTGTCTCAAACAATTCCAAAAACTAGAAGAGGAAGGGAAACTTCCAAATTCATTCTGTGAGCCCAATATCACCCTGACACCAAAACCAGATAAGAACACCACAAAAAAAGAGAACTAAAGGCCAATATCTCTCATGAATATTCATGTGAAAACCCTCAACAAAATATTAGCAAACTGAATCCAACAATACAAAAATTAAAAGTAGGACTACCCTATGACCCAGCAGTAGCACTGCTAGGAATTTATCCAAAGGATACAGGAGTGCTGATGCATAGGGGCACATGTACCCCAATGTTTATAGCAGTGCTTTCAACAATAGCCAAATCATGGAAAGAGCCTAAATGTCCATCAACTGATGAATGAATAAAGAAAATGTGGTTTATATATACAATGGAATTCTACTTGGCAATGAAAAAGTACGAAATCCTTCCAGCTGCAACAATGTGGATGAAACTAGAGGGTATTATGCTAAGTGAAATAAGGCAGTCAGAAAAAGACAGATATTGTATGTTTCCACTCATATGTGGAACTTGAGAAACTTAACAAAATACCATGAGGGAAGGGAAGGGCAAAAAATTAGTTACAAACAGAAAGGGAGAGAGGTGAATACAGAGAATACAAAGGATAAACCGAGGGTTGGTGGAGGTGGTGAAAGAGAGGGGAAAATGGGCATTGAGGAGGGCACTTGTTGGGATGAGCACTGGGTGTTGTATGTAAGCGATGAATCATGGGAATCTACCTCCAAAACCAAAAGCACACTATATACACTGTATATTAGCCACTTTGACAATAAATTATATATTAAAGAAAAACCCTACACCACAATCAAGTGGGATTTATTCATGGGATGCAAGCATGGTTCAATATTCATAAAACAATCAACATGATACATTACATCAGAGAAAGGATGAAAACCGTATAATGATTTCAATAGATGCAGAAAAAGCATTTGACAAAGTACAACACCCTTTCAAGATAAAAACTTTCTGTAATGTAGGTTTAGAGGGACTATACCATGACATAATAAAGGCCATATATGAAAAACCCACAACCAGTATCATACTCAATGTTGAAAAACTGAGAACTTTTGCTTTAAGGTCAGGAACAAGACAAGCCTGTCCACTCTCAACATTGTTACTTAACATATTACTGGAAGTCCTAACCACAACAATTAGACATCAAAAAAAAAAAAAAAAAAGGCATCCAAATTGCCAAGGAAGATGTAAAACTCTCAAAATTTACAAACGTTACTGTATATAGAAAACCCTAAATACTCCACCAAAAACCTGCTAGAACTGATAAATAAATTCAGTAAAGTTGCAGGATACAAAATCAATGCACAGAAATCCGTTGAATTCCTATACACTAATAACGAAGCAGCAGAAAGTAAAATTAAGAAAAGAGTCCCATTTACAATCACAACAAAAACAATAAAATATCTAGGAATAAACGTAACCAAATAGGTGAAAGATCTGTACTCTGAAAACTGTAAAACACTGATGAAAGAAATTCAAGAAGATGCAAAGAAATGGAAAGATGTTCCATACTTATTGGTTGGAAGAATAAAAATTTGTTAAAATGCCTGTTCTACCCAAAGCAATCTATGTATTTAATGCAATCCCTATCAAAATACCAACAGCATTTTTTCAAGAACTAGAACAAACAATCCTAAAGTTTGTATGGAACCACAGAAGACCTAAAATAGCCAAAGCAATCTTGAAAAAGAAAAACAAAATGGGAAGTATCACAATTCCAGATTTCAAGTTATATTACAAAGCAGGAGTCCTTAAAACAATATAATACTGGCATAAAAATAGACACATAGATCAATGGAATATTAGGGAAATCCAAAAATAAACCCAAAATTATATGGTTAGTTGATCTTCAACATAAGAAGAATGAATATCCAGTGGGAAAAAGAGTTTCTTCAGCAAATGGTGTTGGGAAAACTGGACAACCACATGCAAAGTAATGAAATTAGACCTCTTAAACCATACATGCAAATAAATTCAAAGTGGATTGGAAGGCCTAAATGTGAGACCTGAAATCATATAAATCCTAGAACAGAGCATAGGCAGTAATCTCTCTGACATTAGCTATAGCAACATTTTTCTAGATATATCTCCTGAGGCAAGAAAATTAAAAGCAAAAACAAACTTTTGGGACTACATCAAAATAAAAAGCTTCTGCACAATGAAGGAAACAATGAAACTAAAGAGCAACCTGTGGAATTAGGTAAAATATTTGGGAATGACATAAAGGGTTAGTATCCAAAATATATAAAAAGAACTGATACAACTCAGTATCAAAAAACAAATAATTCAATTAAAAAGTGGGCAGAATGGAACCAGAAAAGACCCTGAATAGCAAAAGCTTTATTGAAAAAGAAAACCAAAGCAGGAGGCATCACAATCCCAGACTTCAAGCTGTATTACAAAGCTGTAATCATCAAGACAGTAAGGCACTGGCACAAAAAAAATGAACACTCAGATCAATAGAGAACCTACAAACATACGGCCAATTCATCTTTGACAAAGCAGGAAAGAATATCCAGTGAAATGAAGACAGTCTCTTCAGCAAGTGGTGCTGGGAAAACTGGACAGCAACATGCAGAAAAATGAACCTGGATCACTTTCTTATACTATACACAAATATAAACTTAAAATGGACGAAAGACTTAAATGTAAGACAGGAAGCCATCAAAATCCTCGAGGAGAAAGCAAGCAAGAACCTCTTTGACCTGGGCCGCAGCAACTTCTTACTCAAAACATCTCCAGAGACAGAGAAAACAAAAGCAAAAATGAACTATTGGGACCTCATCAAAAATAAAAACTTCTGCACAGCAAAGAAATCAATCAGTGAAACTAAAAGGCAACCGATGGAATGGGAGAAGATGTTTGCAAACGACATATCAGATAAAGGGTTCATACCCAAAGTCTGTAAAAAACTTATCAAACTCAACACCCAAGAAACAAATAATTCAGTGAAAAAATAGGCTAAAGACATGAATAGACACTTCTCTAAAGAGGACATCTAAATGGCCAACAGACACATGAAACAATGCTCAATGTCACTCATCAGAGAAACACAAATCAAAACTACAATGAGATACCACCTTACATCTGTCAGAATGGCTGAAATCAACAAGTCAGGCAACAACAGATGCTGGTGAGGATGTGAGAAAGAGGATCTCTTTTGCACTGCTGGTGGGAATGCAAACTGGTACAGCCACTCTGGAAAACAATATGGAGATTCCTTAAAAAATTAAAATAGAACTACCCTATGACCCAGCAATTGCACTACTAGGTATTTTTCCAAGGGATACAGGTGTCCTGTTTCAGAGGGGCACATGCACCCCAATGTTTATAGCAGCACTATCAACAATAGCCAAAGTATGGAAAGAGCCCACATGTCCATTGATGGATGAATGGATAAAGATGTGGTATATATATACAATGGAGTATTACGCATCAATTAAAAAGAATGAAACCTTACCATTTGCAACTACATGGATAGAACTAGAGGGTATCATGCTAAGCAAAATTAGTCAATCAGAGAAAGACAAATATCATATGACTTCACTCATATGAAGACTTTAAGATACAAAACAGATGAACATAAGGGAAGGGAAGCTAAAATAATATAAAAACAGGGAGGGGGACAAAAACATAAGAGACTCTTAAATATGGAGAACAAACAGAGGGTTACCAGAGGGTTTGTGGGAAAGGGGATGGGCAAAATGGGTAAGGGGTATTAAGGAATCTACTCTTGAAATCACTGTTGCACTATATGCTAACTTGGATGTAAATAAAAATAAATAAAATATAATTAAAGAAAAGAAGATAAAGAAAAAGTGGGCAGAAGACATGAATAGATTCTTCTCCAAAGAAGACATCCAAATGGCCAGCAGACACATGAAAACATGTTCAGTATCACTAATCATCAGGCAAATGCAAATCAAAATTACAGTGAGTTATCATCTCGCACCTGTCAGAATGGTGAAAATTAAAACACAAGAATCATCAATTATTGGTGAAAATGTGGAGAAAAAGGAACACTCTTGCACTGACGGTAGGAATGCAAATTGGTGCAGCCACTGTGGAAAACAGTAGGGAGGTTCCTCAAAAGAGTAAAACTAGAACTACCCTACAACCCAGTAATCACATTACTAAGCATTTACCCAAAAAATACAAAAATACTGAATCAAAGGGATATATGTACCCTTATGTTTATTACAATATTATTTACAACATCCAAACTATGAAGCAGCCCAGGTGTTCACTGATAGATGGAAGATAAAGAAGAAGTGGTATATTTACAATGGAATATTATTCAGCCATAAAAAAAAGAATGAAATTTTGCTATTTGTAACAACATGGATAGACCTAGAGAGTGTAATACTAAGTAAAGTCAGTCAGTCAGAGGAAGACAAATACCATGTAATATCACTCACGTGGAATTTACAAACAAACAAGCAAAGAAAAAAGAGGCCTAGGGACAGATGCTTAACTATAGAGAACAAACTGATGGTCACCAGAAGGGATATAGAGGGCGAGTGTGTGGTGGGAGAAGTAGGGGATGAGAATTAAAGAGTATACTTATCATGATGAAGAAAAGAGACTTGTTAAGTAGTGTTTTTTTAAGTGAGTGTAAATTAGGGAGAGTTTAGGGCTGCATTTGTTTTCTTCTATAGGTTTTAGCTATTCAGTGAGCGTGATTGATCATTGAACCCTTGAAAGTAGTATCTGCACAATTAGCTTTGCCTCTGCCTCTACTCCCCATCCCCCTCCTACCATAAATTTGATCTTGCCTGCCTCCAGCATGCTTTTTCAGTGTTCTCCCTAGTATTAAGAACCAGACACATCATGCACTTCCCCTACAGAAAGTCTCTAATAAAACTTATTTCACTGAAATAGAAAGGATTGATGAGCTCATAACTACACCACCAGTTATTCATTGGGTATTAGGTGCCAGGCATTTGCAAAAGGCAGTTTATATGCATAGCTAATTTAATTTTCAAAGCAATCCCATGAAGTAGATGAGTATGATTAACCTCTTTTTATAGATAAAGGGACCAAGGCTTAGACATGCTAAATATATCATCTTTCCCTGGGGTGTTTGCATTTGTACAGTAGACCCCGAAGACCACATCCCAAAAGTGAATCCATTCTTGAGAAATTATAGGCACCATGTGGGGGTCATGGATGAAGCCTTTGATTTTTAAAGAGTGTTAGCCTTGTCTTTCTTGACTTTTCATTTAAAGAGGAATATATATTTCTTAGTCTCTAAGAGGTTTGTGGGGGTCTTCTAAATTATTGAAAGCTTTATTTGTCTTTATGTTTACAAATTTCTTTATGCACTGTCACAGTAAACTCATTTATTTAACGTGGGCTGTCAGCAAAGTATAGCTCTTTTCCTTTTGTAGACATTTGCCTGAAAAAATTAAGGATGACCAACAGTTGAAGAATATGAGTGGCCAATGGTTTTATGAAGCCAAGGCAAAAAGGCACAGAGACAGAATTCATGGTGCAGATATCATCAGAGCATCCATGAGAAAGAAGAAGCTCCAGGCAGCAGGTGAGTTGATTTGGCTAATACATTTTGAGCCAGGATTTGTGGGGAAGGCATTGTCAAGAGAAGGGAAGGGTATTAGAATCTTTACTGTCAGCAGCTGAGGGAGATCATTTAGAGGTGTGCTTTGCATAATGTGTAGTCCTTCAACTCAAAATCTTCTTGCCTTGGATTCAGATGGAGGAGGCAGGGCTAAGTGACCCAGGATAATGTAGAAAAACATGGGAAGTCCTTTAGACACTGTATTGAGTTCTAGTAGTATAGACAATTGGGGTTTATTTTTTTTTTAAGTTTATTTTGTTTATTTATTTAGAGAGAGAGAGAGAGCATGCAGGGGAGGGGCAGGAAGAGAGAATTCTAAGCAGGCTCTGCGCTGTCAGCACAGAGCCTCAAGTGGGTCTGGAACTCACAAACTGTGAGATCATGACCCGAGCCAGAATCTTAACTGACTAAGCCACCCAAGAACCCCCAAAATTGGGGTTTATAAACCATTTACTGCCTACATTCCTTTTGGCTTTTAACTCAGAAGATTAAGAACCTTTTCCTTTGAGTAGGGTGACAGAAAGAGATTAGCATATCTTTCAACAACTTTAACATCTGGTACCTCTTTAATCAACCAAGTATATAATTTAAGGGACTATAAAGACAATATTTTGATGGCTTCTTTAGAATTCTGTTCAGTTTGTTAAATATAGTGAGCCTTCTCACTAACTCTGGACTGGGCAGTATAAACTTTTACCCCTGAGAACAGCTCCTGTCTAGACCTACCTGTACATAATAAGGAAAATAGCTGTCACCTTTTGTTCATTTAATACATGATAGGCATTTACTCTCTATTATTTGTAACTATAGCAGCGATACTGTAAGGTAGGTATTATTATCCCCGTTCTGTATATGGGGCATGTAAAGTTCAGAGAAGTGAAATTATTTGTCCAAGGTTATATCATTGGCAAATGGCAGAACTCAGATTTCATTCTTTCTGACTCAGAGTCATACTCCTTGCAAATAAAGGCTTATTGTTGAGTATATGCCATGAATTGCTTGCATCCCTCTTGATTTTTAAAATCATCCAGGCCCTCAGAACTCTTGAGAGGTACAGATTAGTATTGTGGATTCTGTTTTGCAACTGAAGAAACTTGACTTAAGTGTAAAGAGACCCTGTAGGGAATACCACCCTGGAATGTGACTCTTTGTTTTTCTTTTTGTTTTGTTTTGTTTTTAATGTTTTATTTATTTCTAGGAGAGAGAGAGAGAGAGAGAGAGAGAGAGAGAGAGAGACAGCGTGAGCAGGGGAGGGTCAGAGAGAGAGGGAGTCACAGACTGAAACAGGCTCCAGGCTCTGAGCTGGCAGCACAGAGCCCAACGCGGTGCACGAACCCATGAACCGCGAGATCATGACCTAAGCGAAAGTCGGACGCTTAACCGACTAAGCCACCCAGGCGCCCCGGAATGTGACTCTTTGGAAATTGGGAACTCTTATATTGCTTCATCTTCTTAACATTGATGTATAAGCATTATACTGACACTTACTGGCTCTGTGGTGTTCGGCAAGTTTCCTGAACTTTTTGATCCTCAATTTCCAAACCTGTGCACTGCGGGGGGCGGGGGTGGGGGGGTGGTGGAGGCGGAGAACAACTCCTTCCTCACAAGGAAATGCATGCAGAAAATTCAGCACAGTATCTGGCACTTAGCATCAAGTTGATGCTAATTATTTGAGAAGTGCTGATAAAGAGCCCTGGGTGTTCAAAGGCAAAAAGAAGTTATTTCCTGAATAGGGAGAACAAAGGTTTTTGGGGGGCCTTGGCATCTGAGCTGGGTATTGTGGAATATGTAGAATTTGGAGAAGGAAGAGGGAGACTGGCGGAAGGAAGAGGCAGTGGAGAGGAACATTCCAGACTAGAAGTGTTTATTCCCCTTTGGGTCCCAGAGCCCAACTTCAAGTCAGGCACATTGTTGTTGATGTTTGGTAAATGCTTGGTAATGATGGTGTCTCTCAATGAAGACTCACTGGCCTGAGAATTCCCCTGGCATGCATATTTAGTCCTGTCCCCAGTTGAGGTCAGATTTTGCTAGAGGTGGTCAGAATTTTGCTGTAATGGTCTCTGGAGTTAACTGCACATTTCAAGGTACAATCATGCCCTCAGGAGATTCTGACTGAAGGAAGCTAACAATATGGGAATCTACTGACTTGACTTGCAGATGTAATTCTGACCCTGGGTATTCAGACTCATTAGTGATTGTCTTGGCGCCCTGGGATGGCCTGAAGTTCAGGTTTGAGCTTCAGTGATAAGAGCTGCTATAGAAGTTGTAAGTCATGAAGGTGAGGGATAAACCTTACTGTTTTTATTGTTTCCTCTTTCAGCTGAGCAGAGTAAGGACAGAGCACATGAGGCAAAGGAAAGCTGGGTGAATAACGTCAACAAAGATGCTTTCCTTCCCCCAGAGCTAACTGGTGTTGTAGAAGAGCCAGAAGAAGCAGCACCAGCAAGCCCCAGGTAAGATAGAGCTCACAGGGAGAGCCGCTGGATATGGGGATTCATGGCTTGCTGTGTGATATGTGCAAATACCAGACTTCTTACAAGCACTGTGAAGGGAGTATGTAAGAGAGAATTTGGGGCCCTGATGTAGACAAAGCCTGAGCAGTATTCTTTCCCACTTTCCAGAATTTCTAACAAATCAAAATGTTAAATAAAATTAAAGTGTTAAGTGGTGATTTCTTCCAGCACCAACAATAGTTGGTTTTTATTTGTGTTAGTGATTTCACTTTAGAGTATAATGAAGAGGTACTTCAAAATAAGTATAGTCATTTCAGAGAAGAGGTGAATTATGATCAAATTTTATAACCTGGAACAATGGGAAACCAAGAATGAACTCAAATCCTAAATATGCCATTTATTAGCCATTTGATAATGGGCAGGTCATTTAATCTCTCTGTCTCTTTTCTTAACTCTGGATAGGAAAGATAATGTATACCAGGAAGGGCTGCAGGGAGAATTAGTGATAACGTATGTAGAATACCTGATATATAGTAGGTCCTCAGTAAATGCTTCTTCAGGATGCAGATTGTCTTCAATATGTCAGCCTTGATTTTTTTTTTTTTTTTTTGTTTTGGTGTTTTCCATACCTATTACCATCTGGCCAGTCAAAATGTACATTTGGGCATCCTTCCTAAGAAGTACCTGACTGTGGAGCTATATTGCTGGAAATGTTTTGATGATTTGCTTTTAGATATTTCAGGATCTTCCCATTGGTGTTCGTCCCTCGGAGGTATAGTTGTTACCCTTTGGTGGGAAGGCAGTTGTATTTTATCTGTACCTCCTCAGGGAAGACAATTCAGTTCAGAGTTTCCAACAGGGCTGAAGTCTACAAATTTGCTGGTGAGACAATCACTGAGTCAGTTTCCAAGTCTGAGGCAACCTAGGGAACAGGGATGTTTCTAACGTAGTTTAGAGGTAAGGGAGAAGGTCTATAATATAGGCATCAATAGGCATTTCAGAGCCAAATATGAGTAAAGTTACATGACATGGATAATGGAATACTGATTCTATTAAGGTACCCAGTATCCATTTTCCTGTTGAAGAAGACTCAGTATTTTCCATGGGTGGTAGGTTGGACTGTTTCCTGTGATATGATTTGTAATGTTCTGTCTGAAGAAGCCATGTTGGCTAGAAGTTAAACAATAAGTAGTCACTAATTGATTTTGTGACCTTGTATTAGAAGTGACTTAATTCTTGGACCTTTGGTTCTTCAACTGTAAAATGGAATGATAATGATTTTCCAGCAGGATTATTGAGAATTTAATTAGCTAGTAAATGTAGAATTCTTAACATGGTCCATAGCACATAGTAGGCATTTAGTGAATGGACGTATGGACTCTCACATACATTGAGTGAGAATCTACCCCTACCACTTCCCCTTAGTGACTTCCCATTTACCAGCAATCCCCCTAACAGGATAAAGGATTTCCTTCCACAGGGAAAGATAAGACCTTAAGTATTAGAAACTCCAGGAGTGAGAACATAGTTATTTAGAATGATCATCAAGGAGCAGCTCCTAAGAGCAAGTCTTACTGGCGATAGGGACACCAGAACACTCACTACTTAGGAGAGGAGGGTGCAAATACCAGAGAAGAGGAAAGGAGATATTAGGTTGTCAGAAGACCAACTTAGTTGACTGCACAGTTTTATCTGAGTCAGACTTCCTGTCCTTCTCCCAAGAACTCATTTCATCTCAAAGGGCCTGGGGGACAGAGGCACCGCTGCCCTCATTGCCTGGCTCATTTTCTTTGTGACCCCATGCAGGCTGGTGGATGTTTTTCCACTGTTCCTCAATCTGAGGCTATTAATATAGCTTCCACAAGTCATATCTTCATTATTTTCTGCATTCCTTGTGTGACCTCAGACAAGTCTTTCTGGTTTCATCTGTAAATCAGAGCTGAGCTGCCTCACCAGGATATTATGAAATTAAATGAAATGAGACATGGGAACCACTTAGCATTTCACAGGAAGAAAGAAAATTGGCAATTTCCAGTGGCTTTATAATTATGTTATTGTAACAAAGATAAGGTATGGTTCAGAAGGCAAGAATAAAAATATCAGACGTATCTAGTATGCTGCTTTGCTCATGACGTGACATGGGTGGTAATCATCCAGAGCTGTGGACGGAACTGTTGTTTACTTCTTCCTTACCGTGTCAGAAACTACTACTTCACTCAGTATCGTGTTCCTGCAGTGTTTCTCACCTATACTTTAACCTTTGCAAACTGGGTGTGTTAAGTGTATTTTGGGGCCTGTACTTTTAGAGGAATTGAACTTCAATAGCATGACTCAGTACCTGTCAATATTTTGTTAGCCAGAAGTCAGGTGTTGGGGAGTGTTGTGAGGCAATAGTGACTAGATATTGCAATTTCTGAAGCAATTTTTCTAATAGGCTCTGTGGCAAGATTCCTTCTTTGTATGCAGCACATACAAAGCAGCACAGTTCTGTGGGGTCTGTCTGGAAAGAATTAAAACACTGTGGGTGCCTGGCATGAACTTGTGCACCATCTGGTACCTGCGTTCTTTCAGAAATCATCTTTATTTGCACCTGTCACAAAGGAAGTAGAGAGAGGTTTGATGAACCAAGGAGTGGAGAGTGAGGTTTTCTTTAAAGTGGCAAAGGGAAAACTCCAAATGTCCACAGTTCCAGTGTTGGTTGCTGAATTTTAACTGGGAAGTGTTGGCACAAACTGTAGTAAAAGACCAGTGTTTTGGGTTTTTTTAAAATAATCTGCATTTCTAGTCATCACAGATTGGTACCTTATATAAAAATCTAACAAAAATGAAATACAGAAAACAACAAAGGCATGCAAAATATAAAGCCCTGATCCAGTTCTGGGATATCTTAGCAAATTGCTCTCTACGATTCTAAACGTATACACTTGACTTCTGTACTCACCTCATTGTGAACCAGTGACACACAGTTCTCAGAATGGCACTGGTCCATGAACCACACCTTGATAGCACATCATGTCCTCCCTGCCCCCAAATAATTGGAGGAACATATACACTATTCTGAATAGTATTATTGTTTCTACTAACGTTCTTTTTCCTGGAAGGCTTTTGTTTGTCCCTTTCTCTCTGTCTCTTAGTCTCTCCCTTTCTTTCTCCCTCTTCCTCTCCCTGTCTCAATCTCTCAGAATTAGCCACTTACTTCAATTCCCCCTGCCAATAATAAGCTCAATGTGAAGCACCTAGCTTGCACCCAAAAACAAGGTAGAGATGCCAATCTAGGGACAATACATTTGATCTTTTGTCCTTGGATATATTGCATACTCAGTGATTTGACCATTTCATTTCTTAGAGGCCTGGTCCCCAGAATCACTTATACAGAGCTCTTTAAAACAATCTTTCTTAATCCCCTAAGATCTTGGATTTGTCCAAATCACCTGTGGTAGAAATAGTCTCACTGTGACATCAGAGTGTCTTACAGTTGGCTGAGAATATTCATGTAAGAGAAATCTGTAGTGTGAAGGATGGTTGCATCAGACAAGTAATGTTTTACTTAAAAAAAATACTGACTTGAAAGGCTTGGTGTAGCATATTTCCTAATTTATGTCCCTTACTTTATCCCTGAGCCATCTCTTCATTTATTTACCCATGTGTTCAAGCTTCACTGAGTGTAATGTAACATGTGCCCGCACAGTGCTGGGCACTGGGGATGTGACCCAGCATTAGCTTCCAAGAAACTCACCATCCAAAAGGAGAGAGAGGTCAACAACAGCAACAGCATGTGAAGAAAATCACTTATAGAACTTGCTTCTGATTCAACACTGTTAATATTTAAGCTGCAAAAGAAGTGTAGTGTAAGATGTTTGCTGTTATTTTTCACATTTGTAGAGAGAAAGGCCAGTTACGGTTCAGAAGCTCTTAAAAGTCACTTTATATGCTTAGGAGAACTTTATGGCTGGACACAGAAACAGGTGGAGTGTCCAGCTGGCCATGTGGTATGATTTAAAGCTGTACCTGTTTCCCCAGAGTCCTTGCAACAGTACATTACCTTATTGTTCTTTTTAGTTAAGTCTTCCAAGGCTTGTATTAAAATGCCAATACTTTTAAACCTAATGCGAGTATCATAATCTAATACTTTAATAATTCTTTTAACAAAGTAAACCCATTTTGTCTAAGTGCTCCTTTTGGTATTGCAGGTAGTTTTTGAAGGGTGCCTGAGGGAAGAATTACAAGCACCGGGTGTGGAATTTGCCTTGCTACACTTTAAAAAACTCATCTTGTGGAATGTATTGAGTGTCTTTTATATGCAGGACACAGTCTACTGCCTCAGACAGGGATTCTAAGAAACAAAGACACAGTATCTGGCTCTAAAGAATCTATATGCATCCATGAATATCTGACCACGTGATAACAAATAGTGCCAGCCAGAGAGCAAATTCTGAATCCAAAGTACCACTGAAATGTGCTCTAAGATTTGAGACAAGGAGACCTGCTCCCAGCTGGGCTGATACAGGAGCAACATCTCCAGGCAGTGAGATTTGGACTGGGCTTGCAGATGACAGCAAGGATTTGGGCAGAAAGCAGAGCAAACACGGGAGGGCAGAGCCGGGGATAGACTGAGTGGAGACAACAGTGAAGTGCGTTTTGGGGATAGTGAGTAGATAGAACACTTGGTTTGGTATGAAGGGCAAAAGAAGGGAAAAGTGGGAAAGTAAATTGGGTAGATGGTGGAACCTCTCTAGTTCCTTTCTGACAAGTTCAGACTTGGAGAGCCAGGGAAAGATAACGAGCAGAAGAGTGACATGATCAAAATTGTATTTCAGGCCATCCCAGCTTAGGGGTGGAATGCTGAAGGGATTAGTAGACCTTTAGAATCAGGAGGTCAGATGTGAGGCTAATAAAGTTGATAGAAATAAAGGAAATGATGGTACAGGTAGAAAGGAAGTGACAGATGTGACAGTAAATGGGAAGGAAAGATCACTCTTGCTATTAACCACCACTTTCTTAATGTGAGAAATCAGAAGCAGTATAGCCTAGCCGTTACTATGGTTGTCTTTGGGGGTCAGGGTCAGACATACCTGGCTCAAATCCCCAGCTCTTCATCAATTAATTTTGTGACATCAAAGTTATTTAACCTGGGGCGCCTGGGTGGCTCAGTCGGTTAAACATCTGACTTCGGCTCAGGTCATGATCTCACGACTTGTGGGTTCGAGCCCTGCATCGGGCTCTGTGCTGACAGCTAGCTCAGAGTCTGGAGCCTGCTTTGGATTCTGTGTCTCCTTCTCTCTCCGAACCTCCCCTGCTCACGCTGTCTCTATCACTCTCTCTCAAAAATAAATAAAACATTAAAAAAAAAAACTAAAAATGAAAAAAAAAGTTATTTAACCTCTCCAAGCCTTGGTTTTCTCATAAGTAAAATGAGGAGAAGCATACATACCTCATAGGGTTGTTGCAAAAATCAGCTGAGGATGAGATGATTGCCAACTAAAAGGCAGGAATGTAAAACATTGCTGTATTCCTGGAGAAAAGTAAAGCTAGAGCTTAATTTAAAAAGTAGCTGTATTTATACAGACTTTGAGGCACAAGACTGTTGTTTTCATTTTTTCTAAGTAAGCAGACTACAGTCCCTAACCATGTGTCCCACCCCCATGTATTTCCCAACTACACAGTGGCCCAGTGATACTGTATCTCTGTACTTTAGTGTCTGACCATGGGCTCTGAATGTGTCATTTCTTCCTTTTTTGTTTTTGAACTTTTAGAAACAAAGGCATTTATTTTAAACTTAAATAATGTGCCTCGTTGTTGTTTGGCAAATAACATGGATTTTTTTAAGAAGAAAATCACGATTACCTCTCTGCTGCCTGGCACTGGCTCGGTGGCCTTCATTTTCTCAGTTTTTCACAAGTTGTGTATCAAGTGCTGTACAAGGCATTGCAGGGGGGTATAAAGATAGTCAAAGACGTATTTCATAGCAGACACAACATACATTGGTTGATAGAGTTTAGTAAGAGACTCATTTCATGTCTGGTTTTATGATGTGAAACATGGGTACTTAGAGCTGGGGCCTATGAAGCACAGGAACTAGGTTTCCAGGGAGCAGAGAGGGGAGGGAGATGACCTCTACTTATCCTTCAGTTTTGGTGAATGGGAGGGGAAGGGAGGAAGATGGCAGGAGAAGATGGGTCACCCATGGAGCCAGCAGCACTTTGTTCAGGTCCTCTGATTATATGACTGCTTTATTTACAAGGAGATGATACAAAAAATTCTAAGAAACTGAGCCTAGCTTCTGCTGTAAGGTTCTTAGTGTCACTTTTGGGCATCTTAAAATGACAGTCAAGAGAAATTGCTTTGTAGTCCTGAGCTGTTGGCTGTTTTTATTATATGAATGCTGTGAGTTCTCTTAAGGACCAGGTACTTTTTTTTTCACATTGGCTGCTAGATACCTTGATTGAAATTTCTGCCCACTGTTTTAAGAATAGCCTCCTGCGATGTGCTTTTCTATTTGCCTTAATTCTGGCTCCATTATAAATTCCCATTCTTTTTCCCTGCCCTTGCCTTCCCCATCCTTTTCCCCTCTTTGTCACATTTATGTAATCAAGATACATTTTGTATACATCTACCTCAACTGCTGCAATTCCTTTCTGGAACAATGAAGAGGGTAACAAAAGGAAGAATGCTTCCTCAAAAGTTCTTCCTCTTCCTGGGACTAAGCCTGTGCAAAAATAACAATTGAAGTGCAGAGGGAATGAAAGGAAATGAAGCTGTGGGAATAGGTAGCCCCCCGTTTTGAGTAACCATGTTCTTGGGCAGGGCTCCGTAGCTTTGGGTCAAGTTGCTCTCCTTCCCCAACCTCCACTTCCTTTGCTGCGTGATAAAAAGCTGGTGCCTTCCTAGGTATTTTCCAAGTTCTTGACTCTGTAATGTCATTAAGAGAACAGGTGGAGTCCACCTGGGCACAGTGGTTTTAGCCAGTGGTGACTTCACCTTTTATGCCTGAGGCAACGCCACTGGAGCAGGAAGTCTGAACAGGTGGTTTTCTTCCCGTCTGGAGCCACTCTGACTCTTTTTTCCCCCTTCTTCCTTAATAGCCATGGTAATGGTTGTTCAGGATGGAACCCTGCTAAACTCCCTTTTCTCTATTTGCTCTCACCATGCTCTCACCCTGGGGCTGTCCTGTCCCTTGAGTAGAGAATCTTCTTTACTCTTCTGAGCCAGCCCCAGGCTTTTATCTGCCCATCATCTTCTGGCTGCTCTGCTTGGCCTTACCCCTCTTGTATTTGAATAAGAACTCATTGGCCAGCCTGGAGAGTTAGGTTGAGAGCCTTCAGCAAGTTGTTTGAACACACTGTCCTCCCTGCATAGCATCTCTTAGATCAGCTGGTCCCACCTGAGTTTTTTCTTCAGTTATTTCCTGCCTGAGTTAGAGTGCACTGACATTCTGTGAAATCAAGCCCTGAAATACTTTGGGGCTTTATTTTCAGCAATGACATCCCCCTGCCTTGAGATAAGTTGCTCCCTGTCATCTGTGTCTGACATTGACTTCTGATTTTGAGATGGGTTCATTTTTACAAATTTACATTGTGAACCTCCTGTGTACCTGGTACCATGATAAAAGTCTCAAGGCTTCTGCTGAATGGTTTTGCTTGTCTTGCGCCCCATCTTTCATATCTGCTCTGCCTCTGCCTTCACTTTGCTGTATAATGATCTCTAGGCCCCAACTCCCTCTCCCTTTCTGGTAGTTTGGTTTTACAAACTTCCTCTCCTGTCCTGCCTTCATAGCTTTCAGCTTCAGAGGCATGATTTATGCTTCCTCAAAGGGTGAGGGTTTATTCTCTGAATTATTGTTTCTTTTGCAGTTCTAGCATGGTAAATCCAGCTTCCACCGTGATTAATATGTCCCAGGAAAACACAAGGAAGTCAGCTGTGTCTCCGGCTAAGGTAAATTGAGCTCAGACTCCAAAAATCTCATTTTTGGCAGTAATGCCATTTTTCTCATTTTATCAAAGTACCATGATATAAAGAGGATTTTGTAGTCCTTTTTTGTACCAAATATAAATAATTTTTACTATTTAATGTAAAAAGTCACTCTTATGGTGAAGAAGTTGGTGAACACCATGTTCCTGCATTGCTGAAGACCCTGGTTTCTTGTCCTAGAGAAAGAATAAAAAGTCTCAGGCTACTGAGGATTGCTGCTTTTAAGCATACAGAAAGTAGCTTGTTAGTTCCTTATCAGTCCATATTTCTATTCATAGCGTCCTGAATCTCTGTTAAAGGTCTGCTTATGGGAGGGAATTGCCAATTTATGAAACTCAAGACAGTAAACATTGATATTCAGTCTTATATTAATAAAAATATTCTATTTACTGATCCTCTTTCTGTCATTGAGATTGATGATCATAATAGTGATTATGAAGCACTTCAAATACCTTGACAAATGTTTTTTAAATCTTATAGGAAAGGTCTATTACAATTATATTTAGTTCAGCTTTAACCTTAGCCCAGTGGGTGTCTTTTATGTAGAAAGAGCCCTGGAGAAATCTGCCCTGACCAGTCTCAGCTTTACCCTAACCTAGACCAGGCCCAAGTTTTCTCACCTCTGTAAAATGTGAGGTTTATATTTGAATCCCTGGTTCTGGTCTAACTTTGTAGGACTCTGGGATTGAGTATATTTTATACAGTTTAATTCTTCTCTGGCATATATGGTAATTCTCTATCAGCCACATTAACCAGGACAATAATTTTTCAAACATGCCAGACAGAGTTTACTGGATTAAACTATCAAATATTGGAGATAATAAGCAATTGCTAACACTGAGTTGCTGCTATGACGTTTAAAATGAGTTTAATAAACAATATTTTTCCCCAGCAAAGGATGAACCCATTTAATAGCTCCAAGTTGCCAGAAGATCACTTATCTCAACAAACCAAAAGTGAGCTGTCAAAAAATGGAATGGCTGGTTTCTTTCAGACTTCAAAAGAAGGTAAATATTATTTTTATGAACTAGATATTTTTATCTTTGTTATCTGTGGACCACAGGAAATTCTCTGAGTTCCATTAATGAAAATAACTTTCAAGAGAAAGTGAAAGCTCCCAATGGTTTTCTTATTCTACTATGTCCACTGGTTTCCTGCCTGAGGGAAGGAGGCAGAAATTTTAGAAACTGGAAGTTCACGCATTCCAGTCTTGGAGCTCACACTTGTTTGACCTCCAGGCGTTGGGTTCCCCCTCAGTGAACTGGGGAATTTTTTGACCAGAGGCATTCAGTCATTCATTTAACAGCACATATTGGATGTCTACCATGTGAGGACATAGTTCTCCATGTAAAATTAAAAGAGTTTTTGCCTCAAGAAAAAAAGGCCACTTGACAATGTTATGATCCTCTAATCTGTAATTATCACCCTAGTCCCTCAGGAGGCATTTGATCAGTTTTGTGGCTTAATTGATTTAAGTCTGCCTTTTACAGAATTTTAGCATGCTTCCATACCATTAAGAAGAAATACTAGACAATTCAGTCTCTTCAAAAGCAATCATAAAAACAGTCCACAGGCATTAAAAATTGGACAAGGGGGAGAAAATTAATATTAAACAGTGGAGTTGGAGTTTCAGTTATTCTGATTTAATATTAGTATATTTCCCCCTCTCTATTGGATACACATTATATTTCATAAAATATTTTACAGAAAAAAAGGCACTGGAACATGCTACCTGTTTTTTTTTTAATTTTTGGAAAACACTAATTTTTGTTTTAGAGATTTTCTTTTTTAAAAAATTGAGATTTTCTTTTTAAAACATTGAGTTCCTTTTTCTGGTTTCCATACGTGAATTTTTTTTTTAAATGTTTTATTTATTTCTGAGAGAGAGAGAGAGACAGTGTGAGCAGGGGAGGATCAGAGAGAGAGGGAGTCACAGACTGAAACAGTCTCCAGGCTCTGAGCTGGCAGTCAGCACAGAGCCCGACTTGGGGCTCGAACCCACGAACCATGAGATCATGACCTTAGCTTAAGTCTGATGCTTAACCGACTGAGCCACCCAGGCGCCCCTCCATACGTGAATTTTTTAAGTGATTTCTGTGTTTTTCCTTAGCTTCCTTAAGGAATTAAAAATTTTTTGTCTAAAAACTTTTTTTACTGGGGCACCTGGGTGACTCAGTCGGTTAAGCGTCCAACTTTGGCTCAGTCGTGATCTCATGGTTCGTGGGTTCGAGCCCCATGTCAGGCTCTGTGCTGATGGCCAGCTCAGAGCCTGGAGCCTGTTTCAGATTCTGTGTCTCCCTCTCTCTCTGACCCTCCCCTGCTCACACTGTTTCTCTCTCTCCTTTCCTCCCTCTCTCTCTCTCTCTCAGAAATAAACATTTAAAAAAAAATTTTTTTTAAACCTTTTTTACTGAGCATAAAAATACCACAAAGTATGAATGTAAAACACAGTAATCTTAAATGAACAGTTCAGTGAAGTTCATGAATGAATTTTAATGCTTTTTAATTAGGTCTGCACTTACATGAATACTTTTATGTTTAATATTTTATTCCTTTTGCTAAATGTAGATTAAATTTGTGATAGGTATTTTAAATTAGGGTTATTCTTCATTTGATATATCACCTAACATGTTTTAATTTTCAGGTGAATTGTCAGAGTCAAAAGAAGAATCGTCTATCCCAGATATTTTGAGCCAAAATGTAGAGAAACCAAAGCAGACATTTCCAGGCTCTGAGAATGGATCTCAGATCAAAGCTCCAATCCCCAAAGCCAGGAAGATGCTCCACAAATCACATGAATTAAAGCAAGATGATAACCAGCCTTTTCCTAGACAGAGGACAGACTCCCTGGGCACAAGGGGGGTTCCAAGAGGGATCCTGAAGCGCAACTCCAGTTCTAGCAGCACAGACTCTGAAACGGTTCGTTTTCATCAGAACTTTGAACCCAAAAGCAAAATTGTGTCACCTGGCCTAACCATCCATGAGAGAATTTCTGAGAAGGAGCATTCCTTGGAGGATGATGACTCTTTAAACTCACTGGAGCCATTAAAGCATGTGAGATTCTCCGCAGTGAAGGATGAACTCCCACAGAGCCCTGGGCTAAGTCATGGCCAGGAAGTAGGAGAATTTTGTGTTTTAGAATCTGACAGATTGAAGAATGGAACGGAAGATAAAGTGGACGTAGATGAGTTTTGGAATGATCCTATGATTCCCCAGTACAGAAAGCCTTTGCCTTTATATCAGTCAGCCTCAAACCCAAGTGCATCAAAAAATGAAACATGTCAGCCAAAGACTTCTGGTTCTTTTCCAATTAATGGGCACCATTCTCCCTCACAAGTTTTACCTGCAAGACCAGAGTCCATTGAGAATTCACCCACCATCAATGAACACAAAGCCAAACCATCAGAATTTTCAAGGCTTGAATCAGAATTGTCCAAAAGCCCTGCTGGTAAGAGAGTTGTTCATTCCAGGCCATAAAAATCAACCCAGTGAGTTTGGAATGACCAAGGCCAGCCCTGTAGAAGCCCCATTTTGTCTCTTTGACATTCCAGCTATAATTCAGGCAGGTGCCACTGGGGAATGATTATACCACCTCCTAATGGGTTTGGACGTAGTAGAATCATCACCAGTAACTGAAGGGATAACTCAAACTAAAACCAGAGGCGCCTGGGTGACTCAGTCGGTTAAGCATTCGACTTCAGCTCAGGTCATGGTCTCACAGTGAGTTCAAGCCCCACATCGTGCTTTCTGCTATCAGCATGGAACCCTCTTTGGATCCTCTGTCTTTCTCTGTCCCTGCCCCTCCCCTGGTTGTACTCTCTCTCTCAAAAATAAACAAACATTAAAAAAAATACAGGATAGCACACTTTCTGGCTCATTATGCTTTTCCCTAAAAATTGTTAGCTATCAATTATTTAAACAAATTATAATGTTTTGAGTCAAGTTGTATATATGGAGTAAGAATTAAATATATGCTAATACCTTTGTACAGGATATATTATTCACCTAAGGCATATTTATCAATTACCATTTAATCAGACTTTGGTTTTGTTTGTTTGTTTGTTTGTTTTTTGAGAGAGAGAGCCAGGAAAGAGCAGAGAGAGAGAGAGAAACTTAACCAGGTTCCACACTCAGTACAGACCTTGATGTGGGGCTCAGTCTGACAACCCTGGGATCATGACCTGAGTTGAAATCATGAGTCAGATGCTTAACTGACTGAGCCACCCAGGTGCCCCTGACTTTATTTTCAATCTCAGAGGAAGCTTCACTTTGTTAGCTCTGAAGGATGGCAAATTGTAGTTCTAGGACTTTCTATGAAAAAAGCCTCAGAGCCTTGGCTTATCTGAGGCCTCCGGCCATGTGTTCTTAGATGTTAAAAGCGCTGTAGGAACATTCTCCTTCAGCTGCTGTTAGCAGAGAGGCAAAGGGAATACTGTTTTTTCCTGCTGTCTAGATAACTAGCCCTCTCTTGAAGATCTTACACCTCTCAAGAGATGAGCCACCGTTTTCCCATACCCATGTGATTACTTCAGAATTCTTATGTTTGAAAAAACAGGAACAATGGAAAAAATCATGCTGTTTACTCTCTCCCATCTTCAGTAAGTCTTCATCCAGCCCTATGATAATGTCTTTGTAGTCCAGAAAATTTACAATAGCAGCAGCCACGTGTCTGATGCACTTGCTCTCCTTCCTTATTAGTCAGTACTAAGTTAACCCTGAGTCACTTTTGCTTAGCCCTGTAGTTTTATACTTGTTCAGATCAATCTACTTCTTAAAGAGCAAAGCACTTTCAGTCACCCCCCTGCACCCCAGACATTTTGATTATTTGAACACAAAGGAATATTTTTTAATTAAAAATTAGCAGATGCTTCTTCAATAAAAACACCTCATGTTAAAGAAAATTACTAAAGTTTCATAAACATGGGCAAATAATTGGATGGTGTTTACTTAAATATTTATTCAAAAGTTGAAAAAATTCTTTAATAATATTTTCCTTTATTATAATCTACGGAAAAAATTGGTAAACCTTTCCTGTTTTTCAAACTGCACCTGTTTTCCCACAAACTATAATTATGTATTAACTATTTGTACTTTCTGATTTTTAAATGCCAGCTGACTATGAAATTTGGAAGGAAGCCATCATCAGTTACACCTGTTTTGATTGACAGGCCTCCTGACCTTATAGCTTATATACAAAGTTCTACTTGCTTATTAATGCCTTGCTTATCACAAAAATATATACTAGTAAATAATGAAGCATAAAACGAAAACAAGCTCCCAAAAATGGTAAATGCAAAGTATGTGAATTAAAAGGGTTTAACTTTAGCTCTGAGCTTCAGGACAGTCAATATCACCTTCATACTACACTGGTAAATACAAAAGAACTCCTTAGAGGAAATTAAACATTACCTGGCATCAAACCTTTAAAATAACTGTTCTTATTTTAAAAGTGATAAACTTTTGGGGCAACTGAGTGGCTCTGTTGCTTAAGTGTCTGACTTCGGCTCAGGTCATTATCGCACAGTTCGTGTGTTTGAGCCCTGTGTCAGGCTCTGCACTGACAGCTCAGAACCTGCAGACTGCTTCAGATTCTGTGTCTCTGTCTCTGCTTCTCCACTTCTCATGCTCTGTCTCACCCTCTCTCCCTCAAAAATATATAAACATTTAAAAAATTTTTAATAGGGGCGCCTGGGCGGCTTAGTCGGTTGAGCGTTCGACTTTCGCTTAGGTCATGATCTCGCGGTTCGTGGGTTCGAGCCCTGCGTCGGGCTCTGTGCTGACTGCCAGCTCAGAGCCTGGAGCCTGTTTCAGAGTCTGTGACTCCCTCTCTCTCTGACCCTCCCCTGCTCACGCTGTCTCTCTCTCTCTCTCTCTCTCCTAGAAATTAAAAAAAAAAATTTAATAAAAAATAAAAGTAACATACTTTTATTGTAAAACATTTGAAAAGAAGTGCACACAGAATGAAACAAATAGTATCTGCGATATCATCACCCAGCATTAACCACAAGTATTGCTAACATTTAATTGTAGAGTCTTTCAATAATTTTCAAGCATGAATATAATTTTAAATTATGTTTATACTGCCAGACCTCTTTTTTTACTAATAGTATATTATAAGCATTTTTTCATCATTAAACAGTCTTCTGTTAATCTAAAACAGAATTCTTAAAGCTTTCTCAAAAGAACTTCACAATTATTGACATATATTCAATAATGCAATAGGTAGTTATGGAAACTAATATCAACCATGTGCCAATTATTGCATAACACTTTGTTGTTTTCACACTTAGAGTTGATGATTAAAATTAAAGATAGAATTTTGTTAATTGATATGTCCTCTAGTCCATTTGAAATGTAGCTGATTTTATAAAAATTCTGCTGATGTAATTTTCAGGGACATGTATTACATAGCTTAGCATTTGTAAAGAAGAGGGAGAAATGCTGAAACACTGGAGTCTTTTTTTTAAATGTTTATTTATTTATTTTGAGAGAGAGAGAGAGAGAGAGAGAGAGCCAGCATGCACGTGCATGAGCAAGGGAGAGGCAGAGAGAATGAGAGAGAGAGAATCCCAAGCAGGCTCCGTGCTATCAGAGCAGAGCCAGAGGCAGAGTTCCACAGCAGGCTTGGTCCCACAAACCATGAAATCATGATCTGAGCTGAGATCAAGAGTCATATGCTTAACCACCTGAGCTACCCAGGTGCTCCTGAAACACCCAAATCTTAACTAAAGGGGAGAAATGCCTGAGCTCCCTTATCTAAGTGTACCATGTGCCCAATGATTAAGGCTCAGACAGGATTCTCTCTGCTTTCTGGATAGCTTGGAATATCCTTCTCTAGCCTCCTAGCCATTGGTCAGCCCACATCAGGGAACAGCTAGAGATCACATTCTCCCTTAGTCTTCAGTTTAATTTATTTGGCTCATAGAAACTACTTCTAAACTCACAAACTGTATAAGGGAAATAGGAGATAACAGAGGAGCCTCTTGAGATCATGGTCTTCAAACTTCAGGATGGAGAACAATCACTGGGATAGCTGTTAGTAAAGATTCTTGGGCCCCTCTTCAGAGATTCTGCTTTAATGCATCAGGAGTAAGGCTCAGGAATGCAAATATCTTCATTGTACTATTCTGATATTCTGGAGGAAGCTCCAGAAAGTCATTTTCCTAACTCCTGATATCTTCTGGTCTGTGTTCCTCAAACTTGGGTATAAGCCCCCTCTAACATTTATGAGTATGCCAGTGGATGGGTGGAGTCATAAAATCAACATGTTGTATCTTCTTAGAGTGTCAGTTTTATACACAGATCTGAGGATGGAAGAAAATTAATATTTAAGATGTAACATAAGGGCACCTACGTGGCTCAGTTTGTTAAGCGTCCAACTTCTGCTCAGGTCATGATCTCACAGTTAGTGGACTCAAGCCCTGCATCTGGCTTTGTGCTTACAGCTTGGAGCCTGGAGCCTGCTTTGAGTTCTGTATCTCCCTCTGTCTCTGCCCTTCCCCTGTTCATACTCTGTCTCTGTCTGTCTCTCAAAAATAAACAAACATTGAAAAACAATTTAATGTAACATAAATCAGAATACTAAATTCACATGAATTTTTATTTCATTTTAATTTAGCTCTACCCCCCTCATGGGGCTTAAACTAATGACCCTCCAAGATCAAAAGTCACATGCTCTACCGACCAAGTCAGCCAAGTGCCCCCATATGAATTTTCAGCATAAATCAGAGACTTCAGAGGAATTTCTCAATTGTGTATATATCCCATATTTCAGAGGTCTACATTTACCTTCCTTTACTGTCATAGAGAAACTCTGATAGAATATCTTAATTGGGAGAGTTTATAATACAGCCCCTGAAAAGTGCAGATATAAACAGCTAATGGTATGGAAAGTGTAAATACAGAGTGCCTCTTTAAAACATAACGTGAGTGATTGCATAATAATTCTTTAAGCATTCTCTTTTCTTATTTAGAAAAGCATTTCTGTGTTGCAGATGGACTGTCTTGTGTTGAGCCTGAGCCATCTCAGGTGCCAGGTCACAGTTCTAGAGACCATCAGCAAGGTAAGCCCCCTCTTCTGAAAACCCTAAAAGCTAGGACATCCTCACAGTCTGATCCATTTGCCACTGAGATAAGGAAGACAACTGATGATTCCATATCTAAAGTCCTAGACTGGTTCAATCGAAGTTCTCATTCAGAAGACAATAAGTCATCTCTCCAACATCCCCAAGGAGTAGAGCCCAAAGAAGAAACAGACTCAGAATCACAGATTGCTACTACCTTGGTGACAGATGACACCAGTGTAAAACAAAATGGCTCAAAGCCTCTATTATCTGCCAAAGTTAAACTGACACCTATGGAATCTGTTTTGACATTCCAGGGAAAGGGAAATATGCTACCTTCTGGAAATTGCCAAAATAATAATGTGAATATCAAACACAAATCTATTAATTTTCCCCAAAAAGGCAAGGAAGGTCTAGGCATATTGCAATCATGTGAAGTCTACGATCCAAATCAGGGGAGTAAAACTATGGACTATAGACAAGGTTCAAAACACATAGGAGAAGGAAATCAGGTACTTCCCCCAACCAATAACTATTCCTACAGTGCTCTCACAGGACTTGATGCAGAAGACCAAGTTCCATGCAACATTGAGGATGTTGGCACCTTAGGTGAAGAAGAGCCTAAGCTTCATGTTTATGAGAAAAATAGAGGAAACTCAGAAGTGAATTTTGACTCTTCAACACTTGTCAAAGAACCAAATTTGAAGTACAACATGAAGACAGAGAAAAAGAGTAAAGAAGAAGATACATACATCCTGAAAGCTTCCTTAGAGCCAGAGTATATTGAGTCACTACGTGGGATTACCAAAGACAAATCTTGGAAGAAGCCTGAGGTCCAATTGCAGGAAGCTGGTGAGGTTCCCAAGAACCAAGTGCAAAGAGAGAAATACAAAAGAGTAAGTGACAGAATCTCTTTCTGGGAAGGTGAGAAAGCTGCTGCTAAGTTAACTCATAAAGAACCCACATCATCATGCAGTCAACGGCAACCTTCTGCTAAAGCATATCAGCTTGTGAAGTCCATGGACAATTTATCCACAGGCCAGACTGAATATAGTCAAGTCACTAGCAAACAAGTGGTCATAGATGCCAATGGCCCCATAGCCCATCTCTCCAGCTTTTATTCCTCGAATAAACCTAAAGAGACCAGGCCTCAGATACCAGGTCCATCAAAAAATTGTCCTTCAGTTGACCAGACAGGTGAAGTGTCCCCATTTAATCAGAATAAGATAAATGAGCCTATAAAAAGGTTGCCAGAGGCAGAGAGTTCACATCATAAAAGGGATATTACTTTACCATCACGGCAACATCCTTCAGGTGTTGAGAGTGGAATACATACCCCTTTGGAGAGAGACAGATCCCTAACTGGTGAATTAAATCCCAACTTTACAGTTATGTCCCTGAAAGAAAGAATGGATGAACCCAGTACGGAACAGGTCTATAATCACTCTCAATTTGAGAATTTGAGAAAGTTTTGGGATTTAGGAGCCAATACAAATAGTCAAGACAACGTTGAGAAAAATACTACCATCGTAAGCCAAAAACATTTGGTGCCTTTTAATAGCCAGAAACACAAAGAAGTCAGTGACATTAAATCATCAGGAAAAAATATCCATGAAATAGGGACACTTCCAGGCAAAAAAAAAATTCCAGCAAGAGAGGAAACTGAGGAATTAAATTCAAAGTACGCACTCCAGGTGTTACCAGATGAAACCACATTTCCATTGAGACCATCCAAAAAGTCTGCTCATCAGTTGCCAGGAAATGAGTCATCAAAGGAAAATGTGAAAAAGAATATGGAATGGTTTGTTACACCAGTATTCAAGGAAGAAAAGGATTACTCAGACCAAGAGATTCAAGAGTCAATAGTTAAAACAAGTGTTTTGTCTAAAGACTGCAATGACGCTTTTAATGACAACTTACAGAAGCTACTTTTGGAAGCTTCATCACCAGCCATGCAAACTTCTGGTGGAAAAGTTCATGAAAAACAAGTGCCTGAACGAGATATTTCTGGAAATAAAACATGGCCTCACAATACAGATTTTGCTGATACTGAGGAAGAAGTTAGAGGACATAAGGAGATCATTAATGAGCATGTAGACAAAACAGTAGCTCCTCCAAAGGTCAAACCAAACACTTTGACTGCTAGTCTAGACAAACTCCTGAAGGAAGCGACTGGAACTTCACCTTCTCCCTTACCAACTGTGTTAAAACCTGTTACCACTAAGATGAATGCTGAACGTGAAAAGAGTAGAGTTTATGAAAAAGGGATAGAATGGAGTGACAACACATCAGCCTATCAGAAAGAGATAATAGCTCCTTTTCCAAAAGGGGAAGAAACTTTGGGAAATGCAGCTCTCCCCCAGAAAGCTGAAAGTGGTGAGTGCCCACTCACTTCCCAGGAAGTGGCAGAAACTGTGAGGGAAACAGTTATTCAACCTAAATCAGAGTTCTTAGAATTCCATGCTGGCCTAGAAAAACTACTGAAGGAAGCAGTTGAAAACCCCTCTTTAAAAAATGAAAGTGATACAGGGACTCTTTCTCCATCAAAGTTAACAGGTAGTACTGAAGTGCCCAGGCAAGCTGCTTCTGAATTCCATCCTGAGGAAATCAAAGAAACAGTAAAAAAGTCTGAGGCACCATCAGTAAGTGAGAGCACTTTTGATACTGGTTTTGAGAAACTTTTTTGAGAAGCATCAGAAGCTCTTTACCCACTCCAGATGTCAGTGAAGGAAGAAACTCCCAAGAAGGAGCATCCACAGTCAGCGCAGGCCAGTTTCTTGAAGACAGTGCCCTGTTTTTACTGGACAGCCTCAGAGGCCTGTAAAAGGAAGCTTAAGAGTAATGTTCTTAAATCTCAAGTCAACCAATGTGATGAAGGGTTAGGAGGAGACCAAGCTATGACTGACTTATCAGTAGATCTTTGTGGTTCTGAAAGTGGGGTTGGGATCCTTGAAACCCCACCACTCTATGTGGAACATAAAATAGGGGTCACTGAAACTATAATACCCCCAGAGGACAGAGTTAGTAAAAGTGAGGTTTCAGGGGTTCAAGAAGGGTCTTCTCAGGAAGCTGGCTTTGAAGAGACTCCTAAAGCAATGAGTGTGTCCAGAAATAGGCAACCCATTTCTCTCCTGACAAACAAAGAAAACCCTACAAAAACAAGTAAAGTTGAATTGATTTTGGCATCACCATGTAAGAGAGAAGAGAAAAAGGAAGAAAAAGAAGGTTTCTCTGACCCTGATTTTTCAGATGGAAATATTGGTTCCAATGCAGGAAGCTGGAGAAATACCTCTAGTGAGCATTCTGATTTTTTTTAACTCATTGGTTGTTAATGAGTTGGTTTGCAGAATGCTGATATAAACGATGATACAGTTTTTACAATTGGGATTAATTTGACATTCCCAAATTGTGCTAAATTCTTCATATCATTTTAGCTCTGCCTAGCCTTTCTTAATAAAAAACGACATTTATTTTCCTACTCTTTTTTTTTAAGTTTACTTATTTTGAGAAGGAGGGTGCAGAGAGAGAGTGATGGGGAGAGGAAGAGAATCCCAAACAGGCCCAGCACTGTCAGTGCAGAGCTTGGTGTGGGGCTCAAACTCACAAATCATGAGATCATGACCTGAGCCAACATTAGATGCTTAACCGACTGAGCCACCCAGGCTCCTTTATATTCTTTAATCAAATCGGTTGCATAGAGACAGTTTTATCCACTGGCAGTGTTTCAGAATATGACTTTATTCTCATTAATCAACAATTGAAACTTTAGGTTTTAAAAGTATTTTTTAAAGAACTGTTTGGATTTAGAAAGTACTTCTAAAACATTCTAGGTAGTTTTCCTCTGGGAAATAATTAGAATTTCATTCCCTGTTTAATTATTTTAAGTTTGTTTATTTTGAGACAGAGACAGCACAAGTGGGCGAGGAGCGGGGCAGGGTGGGGGGAGAGAATCACAAGCAGGCTCTGCACTGTCAGTACAGAGCCCAATGTGGGGCTCAAATCCATGGAGCCATGAGATCATGACCTGAGCTGAAACCAAGAGTCAGCCGCTTAACCAACTGAGCCATCCAGGTTCCCCCAGAATTTCTTAATTGACAATCCACACAGAAGTCTCTAGTAAGATTTGTGGCAAGAAAGTGCCACAGATGGACACACATTTCACTTTTAGGATGAATATTTTACTACAGTGGTGGCTAAATACCAGGAACAAAGTGAAAAGTTGGAGCTTTGTTTCTCTCACATACCTAGTGCTGTGGTGTTTTGTTGCCACTCTTTTCCTCTTGTTCAATCAACAATCTTCCCCTTCTCTAGAATGTGACTTCGGTCAAATGACTTTACCTGATTCCACCTGAGGGCATAGCCTGACCTGCTGCATTTCTTTGGTTCCAGCCTTGGCCAAGTGG
Source organism: Hyaena hyaena (assembly GCF_003009895.1). Classification (NCBI taxonomy): domain Eukaryota; kingdom Metazoa; phylum Chordata; class Mammalia; order Carnivora; family Hyaenidae; genus Hyaena; species Hyaena hyaena. The sequence goes on along the minus strand of NW_024081297.1, from coordinate 481,463 downwards.
ATGAAGATCTTAATCGATTACCACATTCTTTTGAGTGGACTTGGGGGTAGTGGTTTCAGCCAGGCTGTAAGACACAGGGTTTGTCTCAGTTTGCTCTTGTGACCAACAGGGGCTTTTTAGAAGAGAAACCCAGAGGCAAATAGGAATGAGAAATTACCTGATTATAGTGATGAAATGATAAAAGATGCTATCTGTGTGGGACATTTTAGCCAAAGTTGCACAATAGCTAGTGTCAGTCACCCTCCTAGTAGTTTTAAAAATTTGCTTTTTCTGAGTCCCCTCAGCATCGATGAGAGTGAGTGAGCCTTACTGGGTGAATGACTTGTGAGGTTTGCTTTCCTTTGCAATTAACTGTAATCTTCTCTACTTGAAAACTGACCAAAGCATTCCCCTTTAATCCTAATTAATCAAGTTGAAGCATCTTTAACAAAGGTTGCAGGCAAGCAAAGGAAAGTGAAATACCAGTCTTTGAAACCAGACATATGCAAGAGTATAAGTCAGCATGTTAAACATGCTGAAGTAGACTTTCACTAAACTACCCCATGAATGACAAGGGTGAAGTGACCCTAAGAGGGCCTGTAAATTTGTACTTACTTTGGAGACTATTGCCTAATGTATATAGCTTTGTTTATAGTATATCAGCATAACCGATTAGACAGCAAAAATCTATATAAAAATGAAATATTAAATAACAACCCCGACAGAACCCAGAGAAGATACTTAAAATTGATAAGCCAATAAGAGGTATAAAATTGTGCAGTTGTAGTTTTATATCCCCTAACCTAAATTTTTATTTGAAAACAAACAGGTGGGGGTAGAGTGGAGGAGGGAAGAATCTGGCTACAGTAGCGCCACAATTGTGGTGAGCAGCCTAACATGTTTAATATGTGCCTGAGCTCTTAATCAATACCTCAGAATGCTGCTTAAAAAAAAAAAAAGATCAAATACATTTGGAAATGCTGGGAAATTATGCACATTATTAGCATATTAAAGTCTACAAGAATATCTGTAGTAAGAAACCTTTAAATTTGAACACAGAGCATCTCATAGCTAATTCACCTCAGAATCTATTTGCACTAGAATGCCTATTAACACTGGGGAGAACTGGGATGTATTTCAGGAAAGTATTGTGTGGAGAAGTAGTTCCCAAATTCATTGAATCATTAATGAAATCATGCACTGATTGATTTAGCAATTTTCTTTTAAGTAGTCTCCATACCCAACATAGGAATTGAACTCACGACCCTGGTATCAAGAGTCATGTACTCTCCAACTGAGATAGCCAGGCACGCCTAGCAAACATTTTTGAAGTACTTATTGTCAGCCACTGTTCTAGGCACTAAGAATACAACAGTGATAAATGACAGTATTCAGACCAGGCCTAATCCATGATGGAGTTTTCACAGTCAAAATGAAAAAGTTCAGAACCATTCAGAACCATTTTTTGGTAACATTAGATGTATTTTAAAAATTATTCTTATGTTGAGGTTATGCTCTTTTTCTTTTTCTTTTGGTCCTAACATGCCTTTTTAAAAAATAAATAAAGATATGAGTACATGATAGAGCCACCTCCCCCACCCGGACTTTAAATTGACTTAATTAAATAAAAAGTTGGTTACTTCATGTCATTTCCCAACATTTTGTTGGAAATCTTACTACCTCATGAAACCCCAAAAGCCTACATTTGTTCATCTGGGGAATTCACCCATCTCTGTACCTGATTATACACAGATGTTAAACATCTGAATCCTGCCTTCTATGGTTTTCAGCTAATTGTTTTAATGTCCCTAAAACCACTTTGTGGTTGTCTTCAAAAGCTGGAAGTGAAGTGGAAAGATTCAAAGTCTGGCACAGAACAAATCATGTGCCTAAAATAGAGGTGTAGACGACTGCGAGATCACTTTCCTATTTATGTGGTAATCTTGTTTCTCTATGATTTATGCTTGCAAATATTTCTTGACCAGGGAAATGGTTTTTAAAAGACATACCAAGAGCGGTGAAATTTTACTTTTTTTCTGAGAAGTGCTTCATAGAGTAAATAAAAGTATAGAGGCTTGTAACCTAATGCTTGCTTTCAACCTATGGTATCAACATCCACTGGTTTTTAAGTTTGGGTGTGTTTTGTATTGTGCAGTGTTCATCGATTTTGTTTTGTAACAGGTTCAGAAGAAGAACCCAGTTCTGTCTTGAAAACTTTGGAAAAGAGTGCTACTAGGAAAATGACTTCCAAAAGTCTAGAAGACATTTCATCAGATTCACCAAGTGAGAATAAAATTTGCCCCACTGTTCATGCCCCAGTCTAAGCTTAAAAATGCCTATGTGCTCTTCTGTGGCCTCACTGCATGCTGTTGTGCACTGAAGCCCCTAAAAGGGGCATTAGCAGATGAGAATAACCTTTCCAAAGTGAACTGAAGAAGCTCACTCACTCTAAAGTGGCTGGAACTTTTAAAATAGTGCATGAGGTTTGCTTACTAGACAGTACATTTCCTTGAGTTGAAGAATCCAAGTTTGAGTGTTATTCAAGTACAGGGAGTTTTAAAAGATTGTGATAGCTAGTGGTTCTAGTAGTAATAGGTAACATTTACTAAGCATTGCATACTAAGACATGGCTAAGTATTTGACATGCATTATCTCATTTACTTGGCATAAGCAACTCTATGAGAGATGAATTATTATTCCCATTTTACAGATGAGGAAAATGAAGCTCACAGAGGTAAAGTAACTTGCTTAGTGTCCTGCAGCAGAGCTGTGATTCAGAATTAACACACTACTGTCAAGAGCATTTATGAAGTGACCATGTTATACGTGACAGTGATGAATGTCTAATGAATTTTACATGATGAGAGATAAATGAGTCCCTAGCTTCAGGGACTGTCCTCTTTTATTCCTTCTTTTCATACATTTCTTTTGGATATTGGAACTATAAGCCCAAAGACTATCTGGCCTGCGACACTTGCGGCACACTGTCTTCCCCGCCGCTCCCCCCTCCCCCCCCCTCCGCAACTGCTCCTTTAATTGGTGAAGGACTTCTTGAGTACTAACATAAAGGATAATATCTGTAGGGACTTGTGACTTAGAAATCATGACTTCTAGGATGGTTGCTCTTCATTGTTTTTAAACTAAGATGCACCCCTGGGAGTACAGAGGGTCATGAGAAAATTTATTGAATGAAAGTTAACCACTGCCAAACTCATATGATTGAAAGTTGACCATTCTCATGTTTAGAATATGCTTTAGGCATCTGCAATTGAAACTAAAAAGTCTGAATTTAAAAAGGGAAAGGAAAATGCCATTAAATAATTCCAAAAATCAGAGATTTTCAGGACTCTGAAGACAATTTTCCCAGTTTAGAATGCAGTTCTGTCCCCACCAGAGACTTAGAATCTCAGGGTTAGAAGTGACCTTGAAGGTCACCCATTTTATAGTCCTCCTCACCATGCAGGAATTCTTTTTAAAGCCTTCTCAACAGGTGGCCAACCCCCCACATCCGCCTGAATGCTCCCACAGAAAGGGAGTCCAGTCTTTTGTTGGACCGCCCTGATTGTTCTTCCTGATGTTGGTGATGGGTACTGAAAAAAACAACGACAAAACTCAGCAACAATTGTCCGATTTGACAAACCTCTTGCCTGTGAAGCATGGGGCTATTTCCATGGTGCAGCTTTAAAGTAGTTAGGAATGTGTAGGGTTAAAAAAAAAATTCACCATCAGCTGACGGGTATTCCTGCACGCTCCTTCCAAATACCGATACCCACTCTCACACTAGCCTGCCAAGATTCCACTTAGCAGCTGGTCCCCAGTTACATCTCTTCAGTTGACTTCCCAAGCAAGACTCCCAGAGGCATACACACATGATGATGCATGCACAGAAATATTTGTTAATGACCATGGGTTTGAGAAGGTGTTAGTCATGGCTAGCATCTTACCCTTTCCAGAAGAATAAAGAGGCTGTTGCAGCCCTGTGTTTTCTTTTGCTGCTGGCCGATTGCTTGCTCTTAGCTAACCCACTAACCCTTGGGAGTCCGTGTGCAGCAGTGTGCTGATGTAAGCTGCATCGGGGCTGAAATGGGAGCTCCCGCTATGGCACTGGTTCAAATAGCTAATCTAAAGAGAAAGTATTTTGGGGAAGACATCTTGGTTGCACCCCTCACTGCATCTTGACTAATTGCTTCAAACTCCGGGGGCTTCCAGGGACAGTCTCATTGTTCTCTCTCACCAAGGGTCAGCCGTGTTAACCATTTGTTAATTTCTCCTGAACAGATCAAGCAAAAGTAGATAATCTGCCAGAAGAATTAGTACGTAGTGCTGAAGATGGTAAATATCTTTATGTATTTGCATGTCTGTCTGGGGCGGTTTGGGCAGTCACCGGGACGCAGCTGTTGGATAAATAGAAGAACGTCATTTGCCACTATGTGATGAATGGTGCCTAAGTTATTATGAAATGGTTCTGACTTGGTGCATTTAATACTAACTGTATTCTCAAGGCTTTTGCTGGTGATACCATTGTGAGGATCTCATCAGAGACCCTTGGCAAGGGAGGGTTTCTATAAATAGGAAATTGTATTTCTATGGGTATGAGCTGATTTTTGCTACTCTGACTTGCAGAATTCTTGTGAGGGCAGGAAGTGTCGGGTGGGTTCCTGGGTTAAGTTATTCCTGTATTTGATCTGCACATCTCAGCATTTGGATCCTTCTGGGCATAGCTGGTAAAGCTTTAACTTCAAAGGAGAGAGTCCCAGAACTGAAGTCAGGATCCTCCCTGGGTCATTTAAATAGCTAAATATAGACTGAGGTAAAATTAACTTGTTCTGAATATTCAAGAGGCAGAAGATTTTGTACTTTATCAATGGATTGAGTATTACTTGGCTCAGTTATAAAATTCATAGGGTAATAGTGCCTTTGGGGGGGGAAGGGATGGAAATGAGTCTGATTTTTATATTTTATAGTTCAACACTTCTGCAAATGTGTAATTTATATTTGTACACTGGAATTGTGTTTTGTAAATTGCCTTTACTATAATAAAAAATGTGTATTAACTGAGCTTTCCATATAAAATGCAGCATCAGAGCTCCTCAAAGGTCGTTCCTTACTTTTATGTCGTGGTTTGGTCTTTTTCATTTATGTTTACAACTTCATGGAGGTAGGCGGGGCAGGGATTTTCATTGTCATTTACGGATAAGAAAAGCTCAAAGAAATTAGGTGACTTGTCTAAGATCCTGTAGCTAGTTGGTCAGTGGAAGGAGGTGGCAACTAGAATCTTGGCTTCATGACTCCTGGTGCAGTGCTCTTTCCATTTCCCAAGCTATGTGTGGCTCAGTGAATTAGAGGAAAGATGCCAAACTTCTCCTGTGCTGGATGTTTGATTTTTAGTTGAACAGGAGACCCTAAAGCGGCTAATGAAGAGTCACTAAGGGATCAGATGAAAGCAGGCTAAAAACCTGTCAGATGTATTCTGCAGTCTCTGTTGTGAAACTGACATTTGGGCTTTACTTTCATGTCTCTTTAATCCTTCTGTTAAAATGTTATTTATTCTAAATGTTGCTCTTCTGAGTAGATCAAAAAGCAGATCAGGAACCAGATACAAATGAATGCATACAAGGAAGTGAGTAGCAGGATCTTTCTCACAAATGACTAAATGTTGCCACTTTTTATGGTGTTAAATATACTGAAATAACTAACACTATTAATAACGCAGTATTTATTATTGGTACTAAACTCTTGCAGCTTACAAAACTATTTCATTCTGACAAGGGTTTTATAAAAACATTTTACTGCTGTCAGCGTTGAAAGATTAATTCATGGTTCTACTGAGGAAGAGTTACATACTTAAACAATTTTTATGTAGACATATATGTGTATGTTTTATACATAAATATGTACATGTATGTTATTGCTGAGTGTTGTTATACTTTTGTAAGTCTCTCTGCTCTTTGAGTCTTTGCTTAAAATGAAGTTGGCACCTTGTGTTATCAGTTGGCTTTTATGTTGCAGTATATGGTCTTGAGTATAGGATTTCTGTGGCCTTTATGCAAGACTGTAGACCTGAAACAATTTATGATTTATTTACACATAAGAAAGAATTATACTTTTATAAGTATGTGGCATGGTTGTATATGCCTCACTATATACCTATGGAAGCAAGTTTTATTCTGTATGGGGTTTAAGCTCTGAGTTTCAAAACTGAACTCAGTATATACTCAATATATAGAGCAAGTGAACATCTGAGTCTTAAGAAGTAAGTGTATACTTGTGGTGACTAATGCCCATCAGCTAATTAATATCCACCACCAATCAAAAATAATGATTATTTACTCTTTTATGTTCAATCTTAAGGTTGCTGTACTTAACTCTGACTACTCTCTCCAGGACAAATAACACATTCAAAGGGTGTTTGTGGGTCCTAGCAAAGTATATGGATTATGCATGTGTGTCTTCTAAGCTTCCCACTTTCAGTCAGTTTCATTATGCTAGGTGCTATAGGTATGAAGATGATGATACACATGTCTGCCCTCAGGAGTCTACAGAATTTTTATTAACAGTTTCCCAACAGTCTGGATGTGCTAATAAGTCTTAATGAGAAGAGCAGCTAAATGAGGGAGCCATTCGATAGAGAAACAAAGTGCTGATGCTAGAAGGCAGTGACATCTAGTCTGAAATCTGAAACTTTGCTTATGAGATCATGCCAGAGAGGAAGGTGTTGAGCTCTGGCACATGACCTGCCCAAAGGACACTCCAGGCTTCGGCTCTTAGTGCGTGTTCTCTGTCCAGCTGTTGCTGAGGAACCAAGACTCCTGCCCCTTGAGGGTGTTGGGTAAAGAGATTTCTCCCGTTTCTTCTGAACTGGTAGATACTTAGACTTAGTCATCTTGGTTTATCTTGTTACGTTTTGTTCAACAGTTAGCCTGAGGAGTGAAAACAGTACATGAACATATATGTCAGTGTATCCGTGTTTTCATTCATGACCCAGCTTAGTTAGGTCAAGCCACATAGGCTAGTCATGTGCTGAATTCTGGATGAATTAATTTCTCTCTTATTTTATAACATCCAAGATGACTTTAATGTCTTAGCTGAGATTATTGCTTTTCTCTAGTGAAGACTGTATTCTTACCACAAAACAAAATTAAATACATGATCAAAACATAAATAACTAAAGCCCAATAAATGTAAAACTGACTACATTTGAGTAGCAGATGTAGATTTTGCAAATAATGGAAAGCAGCATGAGGATGAAAAGTTTTTGTGTCCTCATTGGGCTGTACTGTGCCCTCATGGGACCTGGTCTTACACCACTTCAGTGTAAGTCACCTGAATATACACACATACACATTATTGTTTAATGGGAAGCAATTAAAGAAGATATTATCTCATGAGTCACCGTAAAATGTGTTTTGATACATTTGTGAGCCAAAGGCTAGATGAGAATTACTAGGTGAATAATAAAATATTTAATATATCTAGTTCAATTTTCATTTGTCCTTCATTAGATTTCTTTTAACCAAAGATGAATTTAACTAATGCTTAGGGCTGAATTTGAGCTTTTTTAGTCATATATAGAAATATAATTTGATTTTAATCTATCTGTTTTCCTGGTATCTCTTTCACTGCTGAAACCAAGTCAGTATATTTGTAACACATTGAATAGGCAATTTAAAGATTATTAGATAATATTTACTTTTTAGCAAATACTTAGAGTATACTATGTGCCAGGCACTATTCTAATTGCCTTAAAACATATTAACTCATTTAATATGCAAGCTCTGATTTACTTTAAGAAAAGCTTAGACACTGATTCTTTTTGTGTTTTTTTTTTTTTTTTTTTAGTTTATTTTTTGAAAGAGCATGCACAAGAGAGAAAGGACCAGAGAGAGAGGCAGGGTGGGAGACACAGAATCCCAAGCAGGCTCTTCACTGTCAGCACGGAGCCCAATGAGGGGGCTTGAACTCACAAACCACAAGATCATGACCTGAGCCAAAATTAAGAATTGGATACTTAACTGACTGAGCCACCCAGGTGCCCCAGACCCTAATTATTAAAGGAAATAGATTTCTAACTAGAATTACACAAATGAGAAATAGAATTCATGATCTCATTGTGACTTCCACATATATACTTGCTGTATCAAAGAGTATCTAAATTAAGGTGTCTAAATAATAGGTCTAAAAATTTGTTTAAAAAAGCAGTTTGAAATCATAGTCTTTCACAATTCTGAGTGAGAAACACTATCAGAGAAGTGATCCTTATAATCACAAAAAGCCTTCTATTTGCCACTCAGCGAGGACGTTTATGATTGAGTTCTGTATGGAGATCCTTACTGTCCAATGAAATAGTTTTTCAGCCTGAAGCATGTTTTAAAAATACATCTCAAGGAGATGAACCAATAAATCACACATTGTGTAGTTTGAATCTGATATGAAAAATAAGTTAAAACTGATTCACAATAGCTCTGTTTTAATATAATTCAACTCCAGCTCCAGATGAATAAAAATGAACAGTTTCTAAACTAATTCTTTTTTTTTAATGTTTATTTATTTTTTGATAGACAGAGCCAGGGAGAGGGGGACACAGAATCTACAACAGGCTCCAGGCTCTGAGCTGTCAGCACTCAGCCTGATGCGGGGCTCAAACTCATGAACCATGAGATCATGACCTGAGCTGAAGTTGGCCACTTAACCAACTGAGCCACCCAGTCGCCCCTAATTCTTATTTTCAATTGTTTCATCTCCTTGCTAGTTCTCTCTGTATAATTTATAAAAACTGCACGTTGCTTATCTTAGGATCCTGTGCATGTGAACTACTATGCCTTTAACCTTTTTATAAAAATATCTCACTCACAGATAGAAGAAAAGTGTGTTTTCAACTTATGCTTTATGTTTGTCTGATAATTGTAAGGATAATTTTGAATGGAAATGCTGCTGTTTAGTTTCCACAGTGCCTTCACAGCCTGATAATCAGTTTTCCCACCCTGACAAACTCAAAAGGATGAGCAAGTCCGTTCCAGCATTTCTCCAAGATGAGGCAAGTTTGTCTTTTGTAATTTCAGAAAAATGGAACCAAATAGGTGGATTTGCTCTGCCAAGGTTGGTGAGTTTGTATTCAGCTGTGGCAGAGACCAAAGAGGTCAGCAGGACTGATCCTTGGCCTTTCCTATCAATAGAGGTAGTGTTGTTGATCCTGGAATGAGGCATGGCATGTCTCATTTGACTCAAACAGCAACTCATTTTGGTGGTAAAGTCAAATTGCATTGATTTTGGAATGTGACTTTTGTTTCAAAGTGGGTACAAAATAAGAAATCCAGACAAATATGTTGGTATGAAACAACCAGTCTGTAGTGTACAGTAGAATTGATTTGTGAAACTTAGTCTGGGTAGCATGACTAGCTTGAAAGCATATGGTAAATAATAGAGTGACAGTAACACAGCCGACCTTAAGGATATCAACTGGGTGTAGGCAGTTTGCATACATTATCTCCTTTATTCCTCCCACAAGCCTGGATGGTGGGCACCATCATTATCCCCAGACATTACAGGTAAGGAAACATGGGGAGAGGTAAATAACATCACTCATCTACAAAAGGGTCAAACCAGGACTGGAGTCCTGATCTGATTTTCATGGTTAGCCATTATGCCTACTGTCTCAGGTCAGAATAGGACTATTATCTGCTATTCCCTGAATACTTTGTAAATACCAGGCACTTAATATTCATTCTGATATCTAACTCTCACTAACTAAATATTTAGGTACTATTTTCTCCATTTTATAAAACAGGGAAGTGCCTGAGATGTTTAATAACTTTCCCCAATCCAACAGCTGTTAAAAAGTAGATCTAGGATTTTAACTCAGGTCCTTTGACTTAATTAAGATTCCATGTTCTAGGTTTTGGGATGGGTTAAAGAGGTGACAGGGATTAAGGAGTGCACTTGTCATGAGGAGCACTGTGTGATGTATGGAATTATTGAATCACTATACTGTTCACCTCAAATTAATATAGCACAGTAAGTTAACTAGAATTAAAATAAAAATGTAAAAAGCCAAAAAGTAAAGAAAACTAAAGAAAAAATTCCCTGTTCTTGCAGCAGGGGTAGTTGGAGCTTGGTATTAGACATTCCTACTCCTAGCTGTGCTACACATTTGCTGTGTGGCTATGGGCAGGTTTCTTACCTTCATTGAATCTGGTTTCCTAGTACCTATCTGATTAGGTTGTGAGTAGTCAGTGAGATAATGCAGGGAAAACACAGGGCACAGTGCCTGACACACAGTAAATACCCAGTAAATGCTAGCTGTTACTATTTGCAGTTCAGGTCTGATTTTTGATGGTAACATAAAAAGCTTTATTGTGAAGCATTCTCTTAGTAGATGAAATAGGAGGAAAGTTCTATACAGCATATAAATTACATACCTCCTCCCTGACCTCCTAGCCTTCTCATTGCTTATTCTTGGGCCTTAGATGAACTGTATTTGCAAATATTCACCCTTTCATATGCATAACAACCCACATTATAGTTCCTTTGAAAAGATTCATTCTTTGAAACTAAATCATTAGTTGGAAGCCACTGGTGGGCACCTCAAGGAGTTCCTGTGGTTTTATACCTTTGTAAATAGGCTTTGGTCTTGGTTGGTCATATGAATAAGCTATATAATAACTAAAGAGGCCAGTGATACCAGTTCCTGGTTTTTCATTTTTCTCCTCCTTTACTTTTAATGTGCTGCCTCATAGGTCCACACCAAAGAAAGTCCAAGTCATTTGAGTTTATGCATCAGAGATGCCAAATTAAGCTGTCTATGCCTTTCAAAGCACATGGGTCAGACTGAATGTTAAAGGAAATGGACATGAAACCAGGCTTTGCGCCTTTGTCCACTATCCCTTTGAGGCTTAGTTTAGCATCACTCACATTTATTGAGTACCTGCTATGTGAAAACTGGTGTTCCAGGTCAACAAGACAGGATCCCATCCTTCAGTAATTCACTAGTGACCAGATATACTAGGTAGACCATAGTACATGCTATAATAGAGGGAAATGGACTGTAAGCATGCGGGGAGAGCGTGTTACAACAGAGACATTTAAAAGGTATGGTACTGTTTTCTTCGTTCTTAATCCTTGAGGGAGGATTTTTTTCTTATCCATACAAGTCATAAATTTTGTTTTTCTTTAACTCCTTCCTTAATCTGTATTAGAATTGGCATCTGTTATACTGATACATAATTGCATGGTCCTAGAATATGTTGGCATGAACTAACTACTCCATACAGATATTTTCCTAACTCCACTGAACTGCTCCATAAACTTTCTAACCCCAAAAGGAGCTCATTCTTAATCATAAATTTTTAAAGGTACTATCTAATAGACTTTAGCTCTGAATATAATAAAATTTATTTTTGCCACTTTTTTTTTTCTTGACCCAGGTAAATATTTCCTGGTATATATTTAAAATATTACTTTTTTAAAAAATTTGTTAAAATCTAATGTGGGTAGAATTTAATACACACTAATAAATATAATTTAATATATACTTCCCTATAGCAATAAAAAGATAAGCACAATAGCACTATGGAAATATACAAGAGGTCATTTAAACATTTTAAAATATATATGTATGTGTGTGTGTGTGTGTATACATACACACACACATACATATATATAACTTCTAGTTGAAACAGATCAAACTGGCATTTATTTTTCTAGTTTAATATGTTTCAAGTAAAAGATTTGAATTTTTGGAAAGACAGGTCTATGTTAATAATGAGAGGAATTAAACATGATATTTTATGTTTTGATAGTATATCTTAGGCCTTTTATTGTCTGGGTAAAGTTAATTTCTCATATCTATCAGTAAAGTTCCCCAAGTAACATAAATACATAACACTAAGAGAGTAACAAGAAAACTCACTGTAGTGCTGCCTTCTGTATCACCTGGGCCCACCTTGTAGGTGAAAAAAAAAATCACTTTGTTATTTTGGTAGCGAAACACTGCTCTCCCCCTTAGGTGAGGTCCAAGATAGACCACCTATTTCATCTTGAATCCCATTCCCTGGTGATTAACACTAGTGACTAGTGTCCTTTGACCTTTAGAAATGTTCATAGATCCCTGGGATACCAAGATAGCATATTTTTCTAAATTGAAATTCTGATCTTCACTCATCCTGAATTTAAATTTTGTGTATATTATATGATGTTTTGTAGAGTGATGACAGAGAAACAGATACAGCATCAGAAAGCAGTTACCAGCTCAGCAGACACAAGAAGAGCCCAAGCTCTCTAACCAATCTTAGCAGCTCCTCTGGCATGACGTCCCTGTCTTCTGTATGTAAACAACAGCTCCGTGTTAATATCTCTCTGCTTCTGTGAACCTTGCTTGCCATGCTCCTTCTTAGTATAAAATGGCCCCCGTTGTATTTCCCAGATTCCAAGGGCAGTAGCTTTTTCTTTAACCCACAATTAGCTTCTGGCTAGCTAAATCTTTGTTTTTCTTTTTTTAAGCATAAAAAGAGTTCATATCCGTTACAAACGAATATGGTTTTTTTGGATGTAAGTACTTCAGAAATAAGCCTAAATTACCAACAAGAAGAACCACTACATTTTTCTGTGCAAAAAAAGGGGTAACTATTGTTAAGTTCTGCTTATATCAGATATGTTTTATATTCTGTTTGCAGGTACAGAATTGTATCGCTTTTTTAGCAAACCTGATGACTAAAGGTCCTGATTCACATGAAAGAATAGGAGAGCGAATTCTTTGCCTTACAGAGGGATTCAGAATGGGGCTTTAAAAAGATAGCTCCTCAAGTGTAGTTTTCATGTTGGCTTTAGAAAATTTGACTTTACCTAAAACTTCTTTCATAAAGTGAGATCAGTCATTGTGCATGTAGTATGTGTGTAGACATATATATATATATGTAAATACATCCACATAAACTTACCCAAATAGTTCTCTGATATACATACACATGCACATATCTCACCAGGTATGTTAATCAAATGATAAAGCTGTACTTAAATTCTTACTAACCTCCCATTTCTCAAACTTTAAAAAAAATCTGTTTAAATTGTATTTCTGCTGATAACAATCAAATGTATGGCCTTGGGAAGGCTTTCAACTGCCTTCATCAATCATCCATTCTCTACCCTTCTTGACCTCTAAAGACTTATGGCCCAGTAAGCATTTTCCTAGATTCAGTGGATGAGTAACATAGTAAAATTCCTTTTTAGTGCCTTGGAAATTTGATAGAGCATTGTGTCATTGTGATTTGTGTGCCTGGGGTTTCTCACATCCTCTTTCTTTAGTGTCTTAAATACTAAGCATGCCTAAAAATGGAACTTTGCCCCCTACCATAAAATCCCCCTGCTTTGAAATGAACCAGTATCTAAATAACTTTGCATTTCACTTTTCATCTGTATCTTTTAGAGATAATTTTTTTTTTTTTTACACACTAGTTGTGCCATATACCATGTCAGGTTGTCTGTGCTGGTCTGTCTTTATGCCATATTTTATTAACTGCTTTAATTACAAACTAGAGAAATAATGGCAAGCAAAGATTATACTCATGATCCTTCTATTGGGTTCGGGAAAGAGATAGAAACAAACACTGTGTATTTTGGATGTTTTCAGGTGAGCGGCAGTGTGATGAGCGTTTACAGTGGAGACTTTGGCAATCTGGAAGTGAAAGGAAATATTCAGTTTGCAATCGACTATGTGGACTCACTGAAGGAGTTGCATGTCTTTGTGGCCCAGTGTAAAGACTTAGCAGCAGCAGATGTTAAAAAACAGCGCTCAGACCCGTAAGTACAATTTGAAGTCACTGTTTTCCCTTAGTTATCCATAATCTTGTAGAAATTGGGAAAGAAAGAAAGAAATTAAGAGGAGAATATATGTGTGACTATGTCAAAAGGAAATGTTTGAGAAGAAAAGTTGGGAGAACTGATGTTTTATTTACTTTATAAATTCATATGCCAAACTTATTAAACTATAAAAATGTCAGAGAAGCACAGAATGTCTCAAGTTAGAAGGGACCTTTGAGGCCATCTTGTCCCATTCATTCTTTTAACAGATAAGGAAATCAGGGCCAGAGAAGATAAGTGATCTATTTACATAAATTCAGAGTCAGCACCAAAACTGGGAATGAGGGCTTGAACCCAGTCTGTTCCCATGACATTCAAGCTTCTCTAAAATTAGGGACATACTTCAGAATGTTCAGTGGTGCAGAAAGACTTAAGACTCTAGACTGAGATAGATTCTAAATTTAACTTCTATTTTACAGAAAAACTTTAGGGGAAATTACCAGCTCATCTTTTAAATCAGTGGCTTAATTGATACTTCAGTATATTTGCAAAAGTTGAATGGCATTCCTCACTTATGCAGAAGTCAGGTTCTCAATTATTTTGCTGGCATAAGCCCAATCCATGCTTTTGTTATAAAAACAATTGGGGTCAGTATACCCCATTGAATGTGACTTGATTAGGTTTGTGCTAAGAGTAATTTTTGTTTTCAAAAGGCAGTAACAAAAATTTTTTTGAAAAGTTCTGCAAGCACCAAAGTCTTTTCTTAATTGGAAACAAGCCAGTAAAATTAAGCACTACATTAGAGGTCTGTCCCCCACCACTCTCCACGTCAAGTAAGGCCAAAGAAAAAAGGAGCTCAGGAAATTTCCTTTAAAAGTTTTCAAAACAATTATGAAATGATCAGTTCTGCTGCAATGTGTTTAAACGTTTAAGTATAAAAGACATTAGTTAGAACATTTATTTACTTAGCGCTTTTCTCAGTGACATAAATTAATTATTTCTGTCAATTACCAATGCATTGTTCAATGTAGAGATGGAAACATCACTTTTATTTTTTCTGACCTTCTTTGTCTTTCCACTTCTCTTTTTAGATATGTAAAGACCTATTTGTTACCAGACAAGGGCAAGATGGGCAAGAAGAAAACACTTGTAGTGAAGAAGACTTTGAATCCTGTGTATAATGAGATACTACGGGTATCTATGAACTCTCTGTCTAGGAAAATCCTAAATGATGATATGTCACTGTGATTATGTTTAAATAGCCATGTCTTCTAAATTTTTTTAATGTTTACTTATTTTTGAGAGAGAGAGAGAGAGAGAGAGAGAGAGAGAGATCATGAGCAGAGGAGGGACAGAAGGAGAAGGAGACACAGAATCCGAAGCAGGCTCCCGGCTCTGAGCTGTCAGCACAGAGCCCAACATGAGGCTCAAACTCACCAAGATCATGACCCGGGCCAAAGTCCGACCCTAGCCAACTGAGCTACCTAGGCACCCCTAAATAGCCATGTCTTCTTGGTAGTATCTCTATAGATGAAGTCAGTCACAGGGAGAGAAGAAGGAAAGGAATAAACATTTTCTGAGAAACTGCCTTCTATGAGACCATACACCATGAATGTTGCATGTGTTCTGTGTGTCACAGATGAGGCAGGTGAAGCTTAGAGAAACAAAGGAACTTGCTCAAAGATACACAGCTGACAGCATTGAGCATTGTAACCAAATGATATACCAAAAGCATAATTCTGATCATGTTATTTCTCTGCTTAAAATCTTTTAGGATTCCCATTACCCTTAGAGGCAAGTTCATCCTTAACATGTTACCAGTCCCTCCACAACCTGGGCTCCAGCCTCCTCTTTCCAATTTCAGAGTCTTTGTTCAGGTTCACCCTGATTCCTTTCTGTTCTATGGTGGAACTGACTCTTTTCTCACACTGCTGGACTTCCATCAGGCTGCAGTGCTTTTTCCCATATTCTATCCTTAACTAGCTCCTATAGCCTTAAATACCTCTTCCTTTGAGAGGCTGTCCTTAACCTATCAGGCTGCTCTGTGGTCTGCTGCCCTAGTCACCTTGTTTTATATCAGGCTTTGTTAACACTCAGCAGTTGAACTATTAGCTTCGTTGTCTGCTTTCCCATTAAACTGTAAGTTCCAGGAGGGCAGGGTCCAGCTCTGTGCCATTTATCAACTGTGTGCATTTGGGCAAATGACTTAACCTGTCTGTACTTCAGATCTGCCACAGGGAGACAATAATGGTACCTACCTTTCTACCTCAGTAGTTGTAAACATTACAAGATTTAATATGTGCAAAGTGATTAGCATATATTAAACACATGTTGACTCTTAATACAGTGTCTGGATAGGTACTCAAAAAATGTTTATTGGATGGATAGATGGATGGACAGATGAATAGAAACTATACCTGCCTCAAATAACCATATTTCCCTCACCCCCCCACCTGCATAATGCTGCCTTAGTTATAATTTAAAATGGAAAATATAAGAAGTGTCATTCATTCCCTCTTTCTGAAAAGGCTGTCCAACTCTTTGATTATCTTCTGAGGAAATAGGCAGAATTAAATTAATTTTTAGTCATCCATGGGTCAATTTTTTATATATTTTCTGTAGCCAGTTTGTAATTACAGTTTGACTGTGATATACCTCCATACCAGAGCTGTTTCTAGGTCAGCTACTTCAACCCTATACTCAGAAAAAGCCACCTAACTAAAATGGTAAGCTCAGAGAAACACCAGCTTTCTACAACCAAAATGGACATTCAAGTAGTACATCATAAAACCAAATAGAGATTATTTTTAGGTTAGAAGTACTATTATCCCTTCCATGATTATATACAATCTAGGATTGACTACATCTTAGACAAAAAACTGTTAGGATGCCAAATATTTTCCACTTAACCATATGAATCAGGAAAAAAACCCCAAATATATCTTTACTTGAAAAGTTCCTTGTCATTGCAGGATATCTATAGGGGGAGGTGTTGTGTATAAATAGGGGCAAATGGTATATGGGAATTCTCTGTACTTTCTGTTCAGTTTTGCTATAAATTTACAACTGCTCTAAAAAATAGACTGTATTACAAAAAATACCTTGTCCTTAGGTAGAAAACAGACCACAGGTTTAAACTTCATTAGCATTTTTAGACTGAATTGGATTTATGTTATATCTAGTTTGAACTAAAAACATCCAGTAAAAAATGAAAAATTGGCTTTTGTTTTTAGAGAGCTATTACTGGCTATGATATTTGAACCATGGTTTATTTTTCCAGAAGCAGAAAGAAAATCTTTTGTGAAAGATGGATTTAGCTCTTTGAAACAAGACACTAAGAATAAGATGACTTTGCAATATTTTTGAGACTTGAAACCTAGCAGATGAGGAAACCTGCTCTGTACAGATGACTTTTCTCTTCATCTGTGTCATAGCTTTGGCACAAAATAATATTACTCACCACTTTAATTTCCTTCTTTGATCTGCAGTATAAGGTCGAAAAGCAAATCTTAAAAACACAAAAGCTGAACCTGTCCGTTTGGCATCGGGATACATTTAAGCGCAATAGTTTTCTAGGGGAAGTAGAACTTGACTTGGAAACTTGGGACTGGGACAACAAACAGAATAAACAACTGAAGTGGTACCCACTGAAGCGAAAGGTAAGTTCTGCCATTTTTGGTTGGTTGGTTCGTTGTTTGGTTGGTTGGTTGGTGTGGGGCCTGGCATGTAGGAGAAAGCTACTATAAACTGTATTTTAATTAATAATGGTTATCCATTGTTTGGGATCATTATATCTTTTTACTCTCTCTAATATGTCTCTTAGGTGCTTTTCTGTATTTTCTATTCTCCTTTTTTTCTTTTTTCTCCTCTCCAGAATTCAAGCTGGCTTGTTTTTGCTAACCTGTGTTTCTATTCAATAATTTTCTTATCTGCTATGTCTAAAACACCCATCATACAGGTTTTCAATCACATTTTTCAGATTTATATTTTCATTTGATTTTTCTTAGATCACTCCTCTGCTAAAATTCTCTATCTTAACATTATCATTATGAACACATTTCTCAGTTATTTAAATTATGTGTATGAAAACCCAATATCCTAACCATTTGTATGTCTCTGTAATCTAATTTTTTATCTTAGTTTGGTCCTTTGGTCCTTTGTCCTGGTATGCCAGTTCATTTTTTATTATATGCTAGACATTGTATATGAGAACTCCAGGGATACTTTGAGAGGGTTTACTTTTGTGTCTGATACACAGAGAGGGGACAGATCACTTTAATCTGAAAATAAACCAACTAGAAGCTGGGTTTCAGTTTTCATGTGGTCTCAGGTAATTTTTGTTTGCTCAGGTTCCTAGGCTATGGCCTTTCAGGAGCTCCAAGTGAAAGAGAAGTAGTTCTCAGATTTTAGCATGCATCCAGTTCATTTGAAGTACTTATTATAATACAGATTTCTGGGCCCTACTCCCAAGGTTTCTGATTCAGTAACATCTGGGCCCAAGTTTCTAGCCATTGCTGATTGCGATAAAACGTCTTGCCTGGGGACCATTCTTTGAGAACCACTGATAGAGTATGTCTAAGTCTATTCCTTTCTATTATGCTCTAGTTTGGCACTACTTCAAAATTAGCTGATGCCTCAAGGTGAAAAGCAAAAAATGTCAGACTCAAAGATCTCCATTTCTGTCCTGTCCATGTTAATAATTCTTTAATTCCTTGAAATAAATTTGTTTAGTCTTTTTTTTTAATTCCCAGTGTGAGGGTATGATTCCAGCTGGAAGTGATGAATATCAATAATAAAAATCATTGTTTAGGGGCGCCTGGGTGGCTCAGTCGGTTAAGCGTCCAACTTCGGCTCAGGTCATGATCTCACGGTTCCTGGGTTCGAGCCCTGCATCAGGCTCTGTGCAGACAGCTAGCTCAGAGCCTGGAGCCTGTTTCTGATTCTCTGTCTCCCTCTCTCTCTGACCCTCCCCTGCTCATGCTTGCTCTCTCTCTCAGAAATAAATAAAGCATTAAAAAAATTTTTTTAAACTGTTAAAAAAATAAAAATCATTGTTTAGCATCTCCATAATAAACCACTTCTGCTTAAGAAATGGTTCCCAAATATTGCATCAAAATCACCTGGATCACGCACTTATTCAAGACTCACTGGATGTGAATTCCTTAGAAGATGTCAAAAGCTTTTCATTTTAAACTCATTTCCCTTGGGTTTCTTTTTTTTTTTTTAATGTTTTTATTTATGTATTTATTTCTAGGGGAGAGAGAGAGACAGCGTGAGCAGGGGAGGGTCAGAGAGAGAGGGAGATACAGACTCTGAAATAGGCTCCAGGCTCTGAGCTGGCAGTCAGCACAGAGCCCGACGTGGGGCTTGAACCCACGAACCGCGAGATCATGACCTAAGCAAAAGTCGACGCTTAACCGACTGAGCCACCCAGGTGCCCCTTCCCTTGGTTCTTATATATAGCCATGTTTTGGCAATAAGGCTCTAAAGGACCAGAATTTGAAAGTGAAACCAGCTCTTTTATACTTAAAAATAATAGATCTACATTTTAAAATTATTGTTCAGTCTTTGTTGTTCTTATAGACATCAAGCCATGTGATCTGAAATAATCAGGTTAATGCAGCTTTGAAAATGTAATGTCTGACTTTTCTTCCCCCTTGCTGTCCCCACACTCTTCAAAAAAAGAGAATAACACAAATAAATAGTTTTACATCTGGCTGGGTGTCTAACAAAATTTGTGTGTTTTTATATAAACCAAAGCATCCCAGAGCATTTCTCCTATCTCCAAGAAAGCCATTCTGGTTTCTTTACTGTCTCTGAGACTAAAGGCCTTGAGATGTTTTCTGGGTACCAAGCAAGTCTTTCCAAGATACACAGTATGCCTTTCCCAGGTATAAAAGCAAGAGTTTAGCTCTCATGGGGAAGGAAATGTTAATCCAGGACACTCATGGGTGGTACATAGTCACAGAAATGGGCAGTTTTTGTCCTAATACAGAATACCAACAAACAGTAAAATAGTTTGTGTCTCACACTTACCGACAGTGTCCTTCATTTTCCAGACAGCACCAGTTGCCCTTGAAGCAGAAAACAGAGGTGAAATGAAGTTAGCTCTCCAGTATGTCCCAGAGCCATTTCCTGGTATGTAATGATTTTCCATCCAGATTTATGTCCTTTCCTGATCCCTTCCCTCTCCAAGGATTTCTTCGAACTCTGTGATATTTTCAAAGGAGAAACCCTAAACAAAATTATTAACTTAGTAATTGTATGGACCAAATGAGTCCATTTATAGTTGATAATTCTCTTTTTTTTATTGTGGTAAAAACACGTAACATAAAATTTACCATCTTAACCATTATGAACTGTACCACTTGTAGGGTTAAGAATATTCACATTGTTTGAAGCCGATCTCTAGACCTTTTTTCATCTTGTGTACCTGAAACTCTCTACCTATTAAACTTTAGCCTCACCATGTCTTTCTCCCAGCCCCTGATAACCACCATTCTACTTTCTGTTTCCATGGGTAAAAAAAAAATCTTCAGTTTACAGAATTCTCTAGTTTACAATTCTTGTTTGAACTATCACCTCACTCTCCAAAAAGTTGGTATCTTCGTAGTGTGAATGGCCTTTCCTGTATTCTGAATTTGGACCTATTGGTAGCACTATGTTAAGAATGGAGCCTGGGTGTTCCTCACAGGCAAGAATTAGAAGGATTCCTTTGGAGCCCCTAGGAACTTAGAGTGCTTTGATTTGTTCTCCATTCTCAAAGTCTTAGCAAGATAGAAAGCTTTTTCCGCAAGATTCCTAACTGCATCCTTGATGTTAGGGCCTCAGGTCTCCAGCCCAGTTAAGGAGCAAGAGACTAGCAAGAAATGAATGCCAGTCGCTTCTCATTTCCCAAGCAAGTCCTCCAAGTTTTTCTCCTTAAAATCTGTATGAATGTTATGACTGAAATCAGAGGTTGCAACTCAAATGCTTTCAGTAGTCAGGCAGTGAAACTAGTGGGATGAAAGAAATCTTGGATGATAAGGGCAGTGATTGAACTAGAAGAAGCATTTTAATTCAGTTAAAAAAAAATTGGAGGGCAAGCAAAACATATCTTTAGGCCCATATGGCTGCCAAACCACTGTCTTGTTACTTCTGGATCTTCCTAAAAGGCAGATTTTTAAAAAATATATAATTTCTATCCTATCATTTATGGTCCACATGCATAGAAATTTTGCCAGCCTGTTTTCCACCACTATATGTTGTGATGGGCTCCACCTTGTCTGATATTTTGTTCATGTAGTTTCTCTTCTCTGGAATGGCTTCTTCTTCTCAACCTATCCAAGTCTTAGATGAAGCCCCATCTTTTCCATAAAGCTTTACTTGGTCAAATGTGTTCACCCTCATTGATCACATCATCACCTAGAATATTACATTAATAACTTGGCATTTCATTCTATATTACATTTTTATAGTTTTTATTTGAATTACTCCTTTTAGCTTAAGTGTAAACATTTCCCAAGAACTTAGATTTCTTATATTCCTTGTTTCCAATGACATTATTAGTGTAGGGCTGAACACATAATAGATACTCATTAAATTCCCATAGGTTGACTGGGTTAACACATTCAGAGAAATGTGGTAGTGGTCCTCTGTCCATGTGCACCCAGCCTAGCCAACAACTAAACTTCTCAGTAATCCCCTGTCCATAACATTAGTTATTATGTGTGTGTATACAACATTGCCACAAAGTATGTAACCACATTTAGCAAGAGTGGCTGTACCTTAGCCAGTACCTGTTTTGGTTACTTTATACTCATTATGTTTCAAATGCCTCCATTAACAGTATTAATATTTGAGAAGAATATGCATTTCATGGAGTTGTTTTGAGTATAACTGTAAATGGATGATTTACATACCTGATCTCAATAATTTATCTTGAAACAAGCCAAACCCAAACAGAATGACTTAATACTCTATACTTGGAATCGATATAAATTATTTGCATAGAGCTATCTGAGGTCAGTGCAGCCAGACTAGGGAAGATTTAGTTAAGAATATATAGATTTAACCAATTAGGATCGTATCATGGAGCTCTAGCTAGCATCACTGTGCCAGACCATTTTTAGGCTGGCATCTTTGGACACAATATTGCCAAGAAAGGAATGGCAGTGAAATTTTATTTTCTGCCCTTTTTCAATTACAGGTAAAAAGCTTCCTACAACCGGAGAAGTGCACATCTGGGTGAAGGAATGTCTCGACCTACCACTACTAAGGGGCAGCCATCTAAATTCTTTTGTTAAATGGTAACAGTATTGACAACTCTGCCTCTCTCATTTCTACCATAGCCCAGGCTTTGCTGGTTGGTTTCAGGTCTCTCTATCTATGATGCTGAAACTTATCATTCATGGTTTGAATAAAGTAACTTGGGGCAATGGCAACACAAACTAGAGGGATCTGTGACATGAACCCCTAATTTGAGTTTTTAAGTGGCAAACTTTTTTCTCACTTATACATATAAATGTCTGGCATCTAGTCAGTAGTGTTTAAACAGATATTAGTGTACTTTCTTAGCTCCCTGTGACTAATTTTACCTATATCAATTCTTCCAGAAGACCAGTTGTAGCTGCTTATGTTTATATGACATTATCTGTGATTTTCTCTATACACATTATTCATAGATGTCATCTGGTAAGATTTTTCAGTTCAAGGCAGTCTCTCATTCTGAGACAACTTTCAGACCTTCTTGTATTTATAAGAATAAATAGGTAGGTTAAAAACAGAAAAGAGATGGGGGGCCTGGGTGGCTTAGTCGGTTAAGCATCCGACTTTCGCTTAGGTCATGATCTCGCGGTTCGTGGGTTCGAGCACTGCGTCGGGCTCTGTGCTGACTGCCAGCTCAGATCCTGGAGCCTGTTTCAATCTGTGACTCCCTCTCTCTCTGACCCTCCCCTGCTCACGCTGTCTCTCTCTCTCTCCTAGAAATAAATAAAACATTTAAAAAAATTTAAAAAAAAAAACAGAAAAGAGATAATCAGGACTAGATCATATTTCCAAATTTTAAAGGAATCCTCAAGCAATTGCTACCATATTGAGCCCTTACTAAATGAAAGCACTGAACCAAGTTGTTTGCTTCATATGCAATTCTAATATTAACCTTATGAAGTAGGTATCATGGTTCTCATTTTAAAGATGAAGAAGCAAGTGAGAGATTGACTTTCCCTACAATACACAGCCAATAAGTGGCAGAGTCAGGTTTCAAAGCAAGTCTGGTCCACCGTAATGAAGAGTCTCTCCAGCAGGATGTTGCCACCACCATTGCCACCATCATCACTGCCACCCCACCACCACCACCACCATGACCACCAGCACCATCCCCATAATCCCCTCCAACACCACTACCTTCACCACCACCACTCCCATAATCACCTGTCACCAACACTACCACCTTCACTACCACCCCCATGACCCCCTCATGACCACCCCCACCCTACCATGACCACTCCAGCACCACAACCACCATCCCCATCCCCATCATCACCATCACCATCACCATCACCACTGCCTGTCTACACTCTTTTTCCTTCCATTTCCTTCTGCCAGTCTTCAGTAGCTGTGCTGAAGTGCACTGAAGGTGTAAATATTCGCCATCTCATTAAAATGCTTTCACAATGATTCCTTTTGTAGTATCATCCTTCCAGATACAAGTAGGAAAAGTCGCCAAAAGACGAGAGCTGTAGGGAAAACCACCAACCCTGTCTTCAACCACACCATGGTGTATGATGGGTTCAGGCCTGAAGATCTGACAGAAGCCTGTGTAGAGCTTACTGTCTGGGACCATTACAAATTAACCAACCAGTTTTTGGGAGGTCTTCGGATTGGCTTTGGAACAGGTAATGTTTGTTACATTTTTAATTTTCTATGAGCCAAGTGCTTCTGGAGACAGTAGAGGTTTGCCTGTTTGTTGCTTTGCTTCTTCCTAATGAAAACAGTTACTCTATTTATGTGTAATGTGTGTTAAGTGTAATGAAATGAATGAGTGAAGGAATGTCAGGCTGAATGCCAAGGGCTCTAGGTAGGAAGATTAACAGGATGTAGTGTCTGTCCACACAGAGCTTAAGTTATTGTATGTGGGGGATATAGAAAATCCTTCATCACTACTCCTTGAAAAACATTTATATCTTTTTATGACTGAAAGGGTGCTTTAAGTAATGATAGTAATTAACATTAATGGAGTACTAGTCACTGTATTGAGTGCTTTATTTATATCAATTTATTTAATCCTCACAGAAATTCTATAAGTAGTTACTATATTATCTCCAGAGGAACTGATGTTCTAAGAAATAAAGTGACAGAGCTAATAAGCATCAGAGCCAAGATTCAAAGTTGAGTCTCCTAGACACAAAACCCCAAACCACACTTCCTTAGAGATCATCTAGTGTCACTTCCAACCCCGTGCCAGGCCTCTTCCCTACTACCCAACTATGTCCCTGACAGATGGTCAGCTAGCTCAGGTTGTTAAACAGCTCTTTCTTCTACTGAGCCCCAGATTTGCCCTCCTGATATTAAAACTCTTCCTAGCTATAGGGAATGACCATCCCCCCACTTTCCAATGAACAATTCCTTTCTAAAAACAAAGATTCCTCTCCCCCCCCCCCCAGGTAAAAGCTATGGCACTGAAGTGGATTGGATGGACTCTACTTCAGAGGAAGTTGCTCTCTGGGAAAAGATGGTGAATTCCCCCAACACTTGGATAGAAGCAACCCTACCTCTCAGAATGCTGTTGATCGCCAAGATTTCAAAATGAACTCAAAATCGACTGGCTCCTCCACCAAAAACTAGTAAATAGGTGGAATGTGATCTTGAAAATCTGACTGGGTAGACAGAGATTCTCACCTGCTCCCTATTTCCACTAACAGATGCCACACAGCATGTTAAAGTCAACCTGCATGTGTTTCTTTGGTTACAAGGCCCAAGAGATTTAAATAAGAATAACATGTCTAACTTATTTGTAATCTCAGCGTTAAAGAAGATATTTGAGAAAGCTAGCAAAATCAAATGGTACTACTATTTCAGAGAAAATGCTGTCAAAAAATATTAAATATGGGGTGGTGTTAACAAGCAAAACTTTCTATTTTGCCGTTGTGTTTCACACTACAACTTTGTGCGACAGGAGGACCTGCTTCTCAGTGGTTGAAAACCCTTGCAGGAACTGAAAATAAATAGTTTTTGGAAAAGAGGGAGAAAAGTACTCCTATAAGGAATGGGGGGGTGGGGGGAGTGTATCAATGATGATAAAGAATTTGACCATAAGAAAATGATTTACTCTATAATCTCTATTATGGTATGAAATTCCATGTTAGGGCATTGAGACTGAATTTACTGCATGTATTTCTTTCTGCCTTTGAAACTGCTTTCCTTCCCCCGCCCTCCCCCACCCCGCCCTAGTATAAGTCTCAGATGTGCTTTGGTGCCACCTACTGGCTCATAGGTGGAATTCAGTTTTTGGCGTAATTTTCTCCTAACCTCTCAAGCCTGTATTTTGTAATAGACAATGTGAAAAAAAAACAAAAACAAAACAAAACAAACAAAAAAACCCCCCAAAACCTTGCATATATAAGATTCTGGTTTTCTTATAACTCTGATATATGAAATTAGCATGAGAGTGGTCACAGGCATGTTTTGCAACAAAGTTTTAATTAGAATGTAAATTGTTAAACTTTGCTTCTATGTATAATTTTCATAAAGTATTTTGTAAAAACCCTTAGAATAAATTATGATATGATTTAATTGTGTTGGCGAGTTAAATAGACTTCTTATTTTAAATTAAATACTTCATGTTAGAAATCCTAAAATCCTAAAATCTTAAATTCCCAGGAAGGCTAAAGAATTAGTAAGCTAATATTTCTCGAGTCTTTACTGTAACTCTGGACATCATTTCTTCTGAGACGCTTTGATTATGTTATTGAAAGTGGAATTTTTTCTTTTAAAAAAGTAGTTGAAAAGCATTGAAGGTAAGTTAATATTTATTTTTGAAAAGTTTTCCACAGAGACATTTTTGGGGTCATTTTAATATATAAAGCATGACTCCTCCTTAGGACCCAACTTGCTTGCCTTTCTCAAAACAAGCACTGATTTTAATGTAGGTTAGGGGGAGCCTGGGGGGTCAGGAGTGTGAAACCTTAGCACAGGGGTCTAGCAAACATCAGTGAAAATGACTAGCATGCTTGCCTCCTCTAAACAGATATTAGAACTTTCTATCCACTTGCAACGTGAGAGGCTTCTGCCCAGTAAGAGCAGCTAGCCTAGAACCCCCTTCCCCTGGCCTCTCCTGGCCCTGTTCTGACCACAGGGAGGGGCAAGAGCTGAGTAGAGGCACATCTCCCAGGTCAGCCAGGAGTAGTAGCAGAAGCACAGATCTTGTTCCACTCCTGCCGCTTCATGGGACCAGCTTCTTCCTCAGTCCTTCTTTCAGTTACCTGCTCAGGCGCCTCCCAGCAGCCAGCCAGATCTGAACGATGCGGTGGGTTCTAGTGTCTCCCCGTCTAGGACTGGGACTGCCTGCCTCCTCCTATTCTCAGATCCCTGACCTTCAAAACAGTAGAGTGGTCAATAGAACCACCTTTGGCATTCAAATGATCTGGGTTTGAATTCTGGCTGTACCATTTTTGGGGCGACATGAGATAACTTGTTTAACCTCTCTGTGCCTTAGTTTCTTCCCTGTAAACCATAAAATGTAGATAGTAATCTATCTTTCAAGAAATATTGTTAGAATTAAATGAGAGAAGATGTACAAGTGCTTAGTACTGTATGGGGTATATAGAAGAACTCTGTAGATAGTAGGTTCATAAAAAGAGACATTAAAAGACTTAAAGGCAAGTGGGGGGGACTCAATGGTCACCACTAGGGAGAGCATTGGCCCAGTTTTAGGCTTTGGACTTCTGGGGAGGAAATATACTGGACACTTTCAGGATCAAACGTAGGTGGGAAAAAATGGTAGAACAAGAGGAAAACCATGACAAAGAGGACCCCAAAGTCATTGTTACTAAGTGGAAGCTCTACTAGAAAAGAGATGGTATCTAATTTATTAATGTATACTTAGCATCTAGCACCACACTATACCTACTAATTGTTGAGTAAATCAGTGAATCAATATCGATAAGGGTCTTGTGAGATTCTTAGACTTGACAAGTAATCTATGGACTTAGTTATTCAAAAATAATTTTAACATAGAAATGTAAACTATTTTTAATGTGGAAAATCTATTTAACCAACAAATAGCACCAAGCATCCACTCTGTGCAAGGGGCATAGAAAGGTGGAGAGAGGAGGAGGAAAGCTTCGGTAAGCCCATCCCTCAAGAAACAACTGCTATTAACACTTTGAGTATTTTTCTGTCGTCCTTTTCTTTTCTTAGGAAATACATTCTGTGAATTCACTTTACTACATCAGACAAGCATATGTGGTCATCAGCAAATATGTTCAATATACGTGTGACCCTTTTATTTATATGAAGAGGACTGTTCTAATTTTCTAGTCACTTGTCTCAACTTTGTAAGTTCCATTTCAGTGTATGAGCTTGAAATGTAAGGAAAAGAAGAAAAAAGGGGGAGAAATACAAATAAGTTTAATTCACTTGTTTTAATGTTTATTTTTGAGACAGAGAGAGAGCCCAAGTGTGGAAGGGTCAGGGAGAGGGAGACAGAGGATCTGAAGCAGCTCTGCTCTGACAGCAGTGAGTCTGATGT
This sequence comes from Hyaena hyaena, assembly GCF_003009895.1. Taxonomy (NCBI): domain Eukaryota; kingdom Metazoa; phylum Chordata; class Mammalia; order Carnivora; family Hyaenidae; genus Hyaena; species Hyaena hyaena. Next base: position 453,964 of record NW_024081297.1, on the reverse strand, counting down.
GGCACTCGAACTCATAAGCTGTGAGATCATGACCTGAGCTGAAGTCAGATACTCAACTGACTGAGCCATCCAGGGACTCCTAATTCATATTTTTTAAGTCTTTAGAATCCACTTACATAAAACCTCAATACCCTGTAATTTAAGTAGTTATTAAAATTTCACTTCAGGACATTTCCCCAGTCTTCCAAAATTGCTTTCCCTTTACAGACATGAGACTCTGATCTTTGAGACCAAAGAAAAATCAGAAACTCTTCTTTCTCATCTATTTTGCTTCTGGTGAAATCTGAAGCATTTGAAAATCCATCCAACATCTGTAATGACACTCAGGCTTTTTCCTTAACATCATGACTTGAGAGATGAAGTCCAAACATCAGAAACAGTGGTCTTAGCAATAGTCACCAGGATCATTCTGAATTTTAAGATTTTTATCTTTCTTTTTTCAGTTATATTTCTAGCATAAAAATGTCCATGCTATTAAATTACTTACAACCATGATAATGTTTAATAGCTGCCCAAGATTCTAAGAAAATATAATTTCGTAACATTTTTTCTTTTTTGGACACTGAGATTTCCCACTTTTAGTTTTAATAAACCACACTGCAGTGCAATGAAAACCTTTAAACAAAACTTTTTCTTTTGGATTATTTCCTAAGCAAAACTCTCCCCCAGAAAGGGCGATTGTTAGTTTAAAAAGCATAAAAAATGTTCTTAGACCTCAACATGTGTTGTCAACTGATTTTCACCGATAATACTAGAGCACCTATTTCACTATACCCTCACCAGTCCTGGGTTGTCTTAAAATAGGGGGAAAATTGTGACTAAATTGATGGATGATAGGATAACTCATTTTAACTTATATTTATTGGATCACTGATGGGGTTCAATCCTTGCCCATTTCCTTCCCCTCATCTGTGAATTTAATTGTTTATTTCTCTTTTTAGATGTTAATGCTTTATTGATTTGTTCAGTCTCCCTATAAAAACATAAATTTATCTGGACACCTGGGTGGCTCAGTCGATTAAGTGTCCAACTTCGGCTCAGTCATGATCTCACGGTTCATGGGTTTGAGCCCCGCATCAGGCTCTGTGCCGACAGCTAGCTCAGAGCCTGGAGCCTGTCTTCAGATTTTGTATCTCCGTCTCTCTCTGATCCTCCTCTGCTCACAGTCTCTATCTCTCTCTCAAAAATAAAATAAAAAAATTTTAAATATATATATAAATTTATCATCAGTCATTTTTATGGTGGATATTTTTCCCAGATTTTGAAATTTGCCTTCAATATCCACTCACCACACATTTATCTAAGCCTCCCCAACATTCCAGGCACTTGTCAAGTATCAAGGATGGAACAGACAACAGCCCCTGCCCTTAATGATCTCAGGGTTTAATAGGGGAAGGCATGAGTGCAATAAGGCATTCACAGTTTGCAGTAGAAGTGGGAACAGTCTACAGTGAGTGCACTAAAAGAGGTGAACAGTTGATTCTACATGTTGGGGCCAGGAAAGGCTTCACAGAGGAGATGATTCCTGACTATTGATGCTGAGTAAGTGAGCAGAGTAACAAAGGACAAGGTGGGAAAAGGCACTTCAGGCAAAGAGAACACGTACAAACAAGGACAGAGAGCTGGTTGGTTAGGGGAACTTCAGTAATTGGGTTGGACTAGGGAGTAAAATGTCAAGCAGGTCCTGAGGAACAAGGGGCTGGAGACACCTCAGAGCTCACAAGTTAAAAAATTAAAAGTAACTTGAAATGTTTAGCAAAATCAAATTAGGCTTTTCCTTACTCCTCTTTTACATAATATATAAACTAAGACAGTCCTTTCTGAACCAGAGATTTTATGCTTACCTGTATTTCCTTTGTTTCCTTTAAAAAAAATTTTTTTAATGTTTGTTTATTTTTGAGAAAGAAAGGGAGACAGAGTGTGAGCAGGGGAGGGGCAGACAGAGAGGGAGATACAGAATATGAAGTGGGCTCCAGGCTCTGAGATGTCAGCACAGAGCCCGACTCGGGGCTCGGACTCACAGACCTAGAGATCATGACCTGAGCTGAAGTTGGTCGCTGAACTGACTGAGACACCCAGGCGTCCCCCCACCCTTTTCCATTTTTAACACTTTGATTTTATTTTACTTGTTACATTTAACTGTTTAGTTAATCTGGAATTGACTTTGGTGTATGATAGCCTTATTTGGATCTCTTTTCAGTTTTAATGTTCATCATATCTATACTGTTCACTGAGCTTCTTTCTACAACCTTATTTTGCCAATGAGTAGAAACAGGGAATGCTAAGAGCACCTGGGTGGCTCAGTCGGTTAAGCATCCGACTTCGGCTCAGGTCAGGATCTCATGGTTCGTGGGTTTGAGACCCGCATCGAGTTTGGTGCTGACAGCTCAGAGCCTGGAGCCTACTTCAGATTCTGTGTCTCCCTCTCTCTCTCTGCCCCTCCCCCACTTGCACTGTCTCTCTCTCTCTCAAAAATAAACAAACATAAAAAATTTTTTAAAAGAAAGAAACAGGGAATGCTGAATATCTAATAAGATGTATTCCCAGCAGGGGACAATGGGAAGGGAAACTAAAGAAATTTCGCTGGGCCTTGCTCTTGTACTGAGCTGTGTTAAACCCTACAGGTTCACCTCACAGCCACTCAGGATTCTGGCTCCCAGAGCATCACTGCTACTTTGTATTTATAGGTGACACATGAGGAGCAAAGTGTTTCCACGGAGAGTAATTTATTCTCATGACAATTGAAGGCGGGAGATGGAGGAGAAAAATGTCACCGGCAGCTTGATTTATTTCCTCCTCTCAGAAATTAGGTGGAGTCAGGTTTGTTTGTTTTTCCCTGATGCGGGCTGACAACCCAGTGGGGTTGGCATCTCTTCTCTGTACAGTACAGACCAGATGCTGGGCTGGGAGCTGAGAGCTGTGATTTGTTAGAAAGGCAAGCATAGATTGGTTCTGGAGTCCCTCAGATCTCCCTGTTACTTCACAGCATTCTGAAGACCTGTCCACCAATCACGGGGCTGCTTACTGGAAAAAGCAACTGCTGGAGAGCGCTGGGAGTCCCTAGCAACACTCTGAGGCTTTTGAATCTGAGGAGGAAAGACTGTGTAGTCAGCGGATTGTGGAGGAGACCAGCGCCTATGCCTCAGGAAGAAAAGACTGTCAGGATGGACACTCCACACACTGAAAAACCATTAGATAAGCAGGACAAAAAACCAGAAACGCAGGAAGAGGAGATGGAGTTTAAGGAACTGGATGGTCTGAGGGAGGCCCTGGCAAATCTCCGGGGACTGTCCGAGGAGGAGAGGAGTGAGAAGGCAATGCTTTGCTCCCGCATCCAAGAGCAGTCCCAGCTTATCTGCATCCTGAAGCGGAGGTCAGATGAGGCCCTGGAGCGCTGCCAGATCCTGGAGCTGCTCAACACAGAGCTGGAGGAGAAGAGGAGGCTAGAGGCTGAGAAGCTGAAAGCCAAGAGCAAGCATGCCCAGAAGCTGGAGGAACGTTTTATGACCCTGGCAGCCAACCACGAGCTGATGATCCGCTTCAAGGACGAACACAAGAGTCAGAACATCAAGCTCAGGGAAGAGAATGAGAAGCTGAGGCTGGAGAACAGCAGCCTCTTCAGCCAGGCTCTGAAGGACCAGGACGCCAAAGTGTGCCAGCTCACTGCCCGGAGCGAGGCACTCTCCAAGGAGCTGGAGAGCCTGAAACACAGGTGTGCTCAGGATGCCCTCCAGGCACAAGCCAGAGAGAAGGAGCTGCTGGAGCTGCAGAGCCAGCAGGCCTGCGCCCACACCAAGGAGACAGAGCAGCTGCGGAGCCAGCTGCAGAGCGTCCAGCAGCAGCACCAGCAGGTCATGGAGCAGATGGCGGCGGCGGAGCGGGCGCAGGGCAGCCTGAACCAGGAGCTGCAGGCCAGACTGCAGACAGTCACGCGCGAGAAAGATGAGCTGCTGCAGCTGTCCATGGAAAGGGGCAAGGCGCTTCAGAACAAGCAAGCAGAGATCCGCCAGCTTGAGGAGAAGCTGGAGATGGCAGATGCGGCCAGGAGGCATGCACTAGAGAGGTTTGAACAAGAGGCTGTGGCCGTGGACAGTAACTTGAGAGTGCGAGAACTCCAGCGCAGGGTCGATGGGATCCAGAAGGCCTATGATGAACTCAGGCTGCAGTCTGAAGCCTTCAAAAGGCACAGCCTGAGCCTTTTAAGCAAGGAGAGAGAACTCAATGCCAAGCTCCGCCATCTCTTTCCATAGGAAGCTTCTGTTTCTTCTTTTCTCTAATTTAGAATTTAAATATTTGTGCGTTAGCATTATGTTTACTATACTTTTAAGCACAAAAAGGAGCTCGAAAAAAAGCTGCTTTACTACCATATTGTGGTTGTTAACTATTGCAAGTCTAACACTAATTTTCAGTCTTACCACCTAGAATACAGAAGATTTACCTGATTTCTTTCTGTGCCTTTGAAATCCTCCAAAGTTTGCTATCATTATATCTACCTTCCTCATAAGCTATTCATTCTCAACCTCAGATATTTTCGTATATCCTAAGATTTTAAATCAGCATCTCCTATGAGTTTAAGGGAATCTGAAATGCAATGAGATGTACTATTGTGAAAATAATTTGGCATAGATCCCCCTTGTAGATAATAGGTAGGGTAGGCTTGTAGTCTCCCATGATTGAAATTATAATCTGTAACAGTTAATAGTATAACAATAGCATAGAGAACTTGCAGAAAAAGGTGTCACATTTTGCAACTGGCCAAACAGTTGCTTGCTTCATCTGCTTTACAACAGTATCCTTTTGATTTTATTTTACTTGCAGTAGTTTGGAAAACAAAGACTGAAATCAGCAAGTTCTTTGCCGAAATAGGCAAACTTTATTACAGTCATTCTATATGAGCAATGAGATTCAAATAAATGAAATCAACCAGTTTGTATTTTTCCTGAAAGTTTAGGTCACATTCCATTTTCTTCATTTTTTTCCCTTAATAAAAACAGAAGATAGAGGTGCAAGGTTGCAAATATCAGTGGTTTCATTTAATATTGCATAATATGCTAGTAGACAAAAGACCCCAATTTAGGTAACAATCAGAGCAGACTGGGTATGATACATAAAGCAATGCAAAGTGATTGTTCTGTTTCTATTAGCATATCTCCTTGCAATTAACTTTTTCCTTTAAAAAAAACCATCTAGGGGTGCTTGAGTGGCTCAGTCGGTTGAGTGTCTTACTCTTGATTTTGGCTTAGGTCATGGTCTCACAGTCTTGGGACCAAGCCCTGTATTGGGCTCCATACTAGGTGTGGAGCCTGCTTGGGATTCTCTCTCTCTCCCTTTCCCTCTGCCCTTCCTCCACTCTCTCTCACTCTCTCTGAAAAAAAGAAAGAAAGAAAAAAAAGAAAACAATCAAACATCTAAACAAAAATATATATATATTTAACAGCATGTTTGTAGGAATACCTAAATATATAGATACATAAAAACAAAATAGTTCTTATATATTTATAGAAAATTCTTAAAGAGGTAGTTATAAAAATATTTTATACCTTTTTTTAATGTTTATTTTTGAGAGAGGAAAAGAGACAACGTGTGAGTGGGGAAGGGGCAAAGAGAGAGGGAGACACAGAATCCAATGCAGGCTCCAGGCTCTACACTGACAGCAGAGAGCCTAACGCGGGGCTCACACTCACAAACCGTGAGATCATGACCTGCCGAAGTTGGATGCTTAACCGACTGAGCCACCCAGACACCCCTATTTTATACTTATTTATTTCCCTTAAAAAAATTTTTTTAATGTTTGTTTATTTTTGAGAGAGAGAGCACGAGCAGGGGGAGTCAGAGAGAGAGGGAGAGAGAGAATCACAAGCAGGCTCGCACTGTCATTTCAGAACCCATTGCGGGGCTTGGATCTCACAAACCATGAGATCATGATCTGAGCTATGAACTGAGAATTAGATGCTTAACCAACTGAACCACCCAGGGGCCCCTTGGTATCTTTTTAATAAATAATTTTCCAGTGTTACTTTATCTCAAGCAGTTTTTAAAACCTATTTTTTCACAATCCTTCTAAGATTGTGATATTGAATACATATTCCAAGAAACCACGTTGATGGCCTGAAAGGACTATTTACTCCTTACATATTACCAAGGATCAGAATATAGGAGCTAATTAATCATGGTTGCACTTTGGATGGCTTGCTTTATTTAATCCATAGGGCCTTTCAAGAAAGTAATTATGTTTATTTCTATTTCAAAGAAGACCAACTTGAGATTTACTCAAGGCCACTTGGTCCCTCGGGGAGCTGGGATTTTAATGACAATACCCCATTCAAAGTTTTTTTTGACTGTCCACTGAGGGCCTAGTTCAGGGGTCAGGCCCTAAGAATAAGCAGGAAGAAACATCTTTTCTGCCTTGGCAGAGCTCTCACACAATCTAGTCTAGGCGCGTGAAGCAATTTTACACAAAACAAAGCAATTACATACAGTGTGATGTGTTTTCACAGGGGGTGTTATGAGATCACGGTGGGTAAAACACACATAGAGACAGACAGACACACAGAGCAGCTAACTCTGCCTGGGGTTAAAGGTCAGGAAGGTAGAGAGGATTAATTGGCAAGGAAAACTAACACAAGAGTTGACATGTAAGCTGGTTCTTAAATAATTAGAAGAATTTCATCTGTGGAGATGAAGATTTGAGACAGCATGTTGAAAGCCATGAAGGTTTTTAAAAACTGTACAGGATATTTGGGGACATCATAAATAGCTGGGAAGAGGTTCAGAAAAGCATAAAACTGCAAGTGTAGGTTGTGGACAGAATACTGGGAGCCTAGAAAGCCAGGCAGACCCCTTATGTTAGGGGTTGAAAAAAGAGGAGGGGGCAAGAATACAAATGCAGCCACCGATGAGCCCTCCTCTTCCCAGCCAGGTTTGGGGGTGGTTTGCGAGGGGCCTGGTGCACATGCCAATGCGGGGCTTGGATCTCACAAACCATGAGATCATGACCTGAGAATTAGATGCTTAACCATGAGTCATGACCTGAGAATTAGATTGCATGCGTGACAGCACCCCTTCCTTTCTCCCACCAATGCCACCAATGCCTTTCAGCTAGCCCAAGCTCCACCCACTTGGTTCAGCAAGCCAGGGTGGTGATGTAGTTTATCTAAGTTTTATGCCCAGTGCTTGTGGAGAAAGCAGCTCCTGTGGATCTTGGAAACAAGTTGAGGGCACTTTGGGCAGGAATACTGGTACCCCCATACTGAAGGGTGGTCTAGCAGAGGACTTAGCCCAAGGAACTCCTCTTGAGATAGGGAAGGGTGCCTCTGGAAGAGTGCAGGGGTGGGTAAGGTAGGGGTACAGGGGTGTGTGTCCCCTAAAACATGGGCACAAAGAAAGGGCCTCAGGTACCCTGGTCTGAGGACAGTACTGTTCGAAGTCATGCTAAGGCATTTGTTTTAGGTTCTAAAATGTGAAATTGACACTTTGTGAGTCATAAATTACTAGATATTGACTGGTGATGTTCACTCTAATACCCTTTTGAAAGATAATAAAAGGATAGTGGGTAATGAGAAGAGAAGGTCGAAGATGGATGCCTTAAAAAACTGATGGAAGAGCCTGCTGTGAAGAACAAAGGTAAAAGAAATGTAGAAAAAATTAAAATTCCTTACAACCTTGCAGCCTATTGACAAGTACTTGGGACAGACAGAGTGAGCTTCTCGAGGAATTGAACTACCTCAATCTTAATACTTTGCAAAGAGCAAAAGGCAACCTTAGTTTGATATTATAGCCTGACCTCCAGAATTCTGTATATTTTCTGTATAAAAATCCCTTTGGAAACTTCTTTTAGCTCTACAACACCACCACCCCTCCCCCCAAGATATATGTTAGCAATCCTCCAAACATATGCCTCATTGATACACATCTGAAGGATCTCATGACTAAGATTTAACTAGCAGTGGTAAATGACCTTATCCTAACTGCAGCTAGCCCCCTAAGGTCCTGGAAACCTTGCTGGCAAATTCCTTAGAAACTTAAGCTATCCTAACCCTCTCCCAACTCAAGAATATATAATCAGTCACTCCTCATAATCTCAGTGAAGCTCTTTCTGTCCACAGGTCCTGTCCGTGTGCTTTACTAAACCACTATTTTTGCACCAAAGACGTCTCAAGAATTCTTTCTTGACTGTTCACTCCCGAACCCCAACATTTCACATCAATACAGAGCCCACAATACAGAATAGGAGAAAGGAATGTGAACCTATCATGTACCAAGTGCTTTTCATTTCAGCCACATACCAACTCTTTAAGGAAGATTCATTCACTATTTTACAGATGAAAAAAGTGAGACTCAGGCAGGGTGACTTGATCAACTCCCTAGTTTGGGGGGGATGGCACATGAAAGAGATTTGAACATGAGCTCCCTCTGGCAGGGCCAGCTTCATAGTGTGTCACTTGCACGGAGGCCCCGCACTTGGTTTAATGCTCTGCTGTTCCTGCCTTGAGATTCTTAATCATTGTGTGACAAGGGGCTCCTCATTCTCTTTTTGTGCTGGGCTTTTCAAATTATGTAGCTGGGCTTGTTTTCTGGCTCAAAACCCCATGTTTTCTCCTACTACACAAACTGCCTTCTAACCAGCCACAGAAAAGCATTGTTTTTTCCCCTCTGTGTGGAGCACCACTTTGCATTCCACTCTCTCAGTGCTTATCTTGTATTTAATCTGTGACCCACAGCCAGATCCGGGGATGAGCAACCAGTTTAGTTACTGTGGTATGCTGATCTAGAAAATGATGCTTATCACTGGAACAAATTAAAAAAAGTGTGAAGTGGCCACCTCCAAACTATGCCCGTGAGGGGAAATTTTAAAAAACAAAATAGCACAACTCCTTTCCAAGGCAGACCTACATCTCTAGTAAAATTTTTGAAACATCCACAAGCAATAACCCTAAAATGAAAGTCAGCAGGACAGATATTCTAAAACCAAATAATGTATGAGTGATGCCCTGTAAATAGTGTGATTTTTTTGTTTTGAAATCCCCTCAGTGTGCTTCTAAGGAACTTGTCTAGTTAAACCAAACAAACAAACACCAAAGAAAGCTATAAAAAGAGACAGATCTACAGAGAAAGTGAACTGCCTGGGCTGATATTTTCACAAATACGGACTCTGCTTCAATTAGTGAAAATTAATTCAGGTTAATTTGTTTCTTCCCAACTCCATTATATTGAAATTAAACAGTTATTTAAAGAACAGTGTTTGAAGGAGTACCTTCCCGGGTGTTTGCTGTTCTATCCAGCCCTTGCTGACCCAAATACCTTTGGGTGAAGGGCAATGGGTGCTGGATACGCCATCAACAATGCCTGCTGTACCACAGCTACTTGGACTGACAGAGTCTTATCGGCAGGGAGTATTTTTATCTTGACCTCCTAAAAAAAAAGTTGGAATTTGGGGGAAGTGGCCCAGAATCAGCTTTTCTAATCATCTGTCCATCTTCCTGAAGACAAGCTGGATGTTATTTTCCAAAGGCTAAAGCATCTAATTAAATTTTAAGACCTAAGGCTGTACAGATGAATCTCCCTACCTGATGTTATTCTCTCCAAACCTTCCGTTTAACTCACGTGGAAAAAACTAATCCAACAAAAATTTTCCCTTGGACAGATCTCCCTGGTCATTCATGACTTACTCATCTGACCACAGTGCCCCCTTCCTCAATCAATCACACTCCTCAGTTCTAGAAAGGGATTAGTCTTAGCTATTTGCCAGATTGTGCCTTATTTAATGCTCTAATCCACTCTTATTTGTACTAGTCTAAAATAATCTTCCCTTTCATGTTTGAGATTGTTCATTACAGCAGTGTTTGTAAGAGCAAAAGATTGGAAATAGCCTAAATAACATCAATAAGGCCCTGGTTAAATAGATTATGGGCCCTTCACTTTTTGGAATACATTGCAAGTGTAAAATAAAGGGAGGAGGGAAATTAAGCTCTTTATGTACTGATATGAAAATATCTCCAGGATACATGCGGGGGGAAAAACAAACAGGGTACAGAGTAATATCTGTAGTATACTCTCTTCTGTAGAAGCAGGAAGGTGGAGAGGGGAATAAGAATGCAAACATATTTACTCCCATCTGCCTAAATAAATATTGGAAACAAGAAACACTAATAAATATGGTTATTAGTGGTATGGAGAAGTGTGGGGACCAGACTGGTTAGGGAGAGGATTGAGAAGGAAACTCAGTGTATACCGTTTTATATCATTGGACCTTTAAACCATCCGAATGTATCACCTATTCAAAAAGGCAATAAAATTAAAAACAAAGCATCTTCCACATAACTGTTTAACTTCTTAGTAAGCTCTGTTTCTGTGTAGGTGACTCAAAAACCTGCAGATTTTTCTTTCTCCAAGAATTAAGCAGACAAGACATATTTTATATAGAGCCAAATATGGCCTGACAGATCTAGGTCAGACCATTCGGCTGAAAGCTAATGCTTTCACAAATGTTCAACAACATACAGCTAATGACAGTTTCTTTTTCTATTCTGAATGCCTTCTAACACTTACTATTTCTCTCCTGAATTTAAAGATTTGAATGTATTAACTTTTCCCATGGATTTTCATATGTCTGTGTGAGATGTGAATTTTATTTTTTAATGTCTATTTATTTATTTTGAGAGAGAAAGCCTGAGTGCAAGTGGGGGAGGTGCACAGAGAGAGGGAGAAAGAGAATCCCAAGTAGGCTCTCGGCTGCCAGCTCGATCCCACGAACTTCGAGATCATGACCTAAGCCCAAATCAAGAGTTGGATGCTTAGCCGACTGAGCCACTCAGGATATTCGAGATGTGAATTTTAGATTTTAGAAAGCCTATTTTCTTGGGGCGCCTGGGTGGCTCAGTCAGTTGAGTGTCTGACTTCAGTTCAGGTCATGATCTCACTGCTCATGGATTCGAGCCCCATGTTGGGCTCTGTGCTGACAGCTCAGAGCCTGGAGCCTGCTTCAGATTCTGTGTCTCCCTCTCTCTCTGCCCCTCTCTTGCTCATGCTCTGTCTCTCTCTCTCAAAAATAAACAAACATTAAAAGAAAATAAAGCCCATTTTCTCATATATCTAAGTTTTTAGGCTTTGGATGTTGGTGTTGGTTTTGCCCTTACAGACAGACAAAAGATGGGAGGGCAGGCAAGCCATTCTGACCTTTCCAGTCAAATAAGTTATTCATCTAATGTACCCTATTAATTTAACAAATATTTGAGAGTTTTTTACTGGCTGGTACTATGCTAAGTACAGAGACAGAATGTGAGCAAGACAGGGACCTTATCCTCACTGAATTTGCCTCCTAGTGGGTGAGAAAACTGCTCAAGGATAGGATGACATTGGAGTGTATACCAGAGCTTTGCAACATAATATCAAGGGGTTTAGGGACAACTTTTCCTCCAAGTGGCATTTAAGCTAAAGCCTGTTGAATGTGTAAGAATTGCCCAAGAGAACAGAGGAGTAAAACATGAGAGCCCAGCAGGTGGGCAGCCATCATAGCACCTCTGATTCCTGGTAAGAAACTGCCTTTCCCAATAGCCACACCATCCGGGGCTGCAGAATAAGCAGTCACAGTAAGCTCTAGTAAGAGACCTGTGGCCAGATTAACCCCATTAGTCACATTTGTGTTTACCTCTGTCCCTGTCAGAGGTCTAAGCCTTCATAATCTGGCTCAGTGCTTCCCCCACACCCATCCCCACTAAAATCCTTCTACTAGGACCTTTGGAAACCTAGATCTATGATCAGCAAACTACCAAGGTATTAGTGTAGTGAGCAAGGAAGTGCACTGGCATCAGACTGCCTGGATTCAAATGCTGTCACTTACTGAGGGACCTCAGATAAGGTCTGAACTGGCTGCAGAGGAAGCAAGAGAGATAAAACGTTCAGTAAGTGAGAGATATGAACAGAAGATGGCATGAACTTCAGATTGGTGTAATCTTATAGGGAAAAGAATTATCCAAATCTAAAAAACTGCTTCTTAAATGAGTATACTTAAAAGACAATATATCAAGGAGAAATAGAACCACAACAAAATCTTGATAAATTTCATTTATTGGTTTTATGGTTGGTTGTAATATTGGCATTATTCTAAAACTGTTATATTTTAAAACTATTTTTAACTATATCACATATATATGACATATGGGTATATGTTATGTGTATGAGACAGAGAATGAGAGAGAGATTAAAACAAAGATAATTATGTTAGTGTGGCTAGGGACAAAATTTTCAGTATGTAATTAAGATATAAAAAGTAAAATAAAGTAGTTAATGCTAAATTTGAATTGAAAATATCAGTCTAAATCTATGACAGTTTTTCATCAAAAAAATACACGTCCTTGGAATGCTTGGATAGCTCAGTCGGTTAAGTGTCCAACTTCAGCTCAGGTTATGATCTCATGGTTCGTGGGTTTGAGCCCCGTGTCGGGCTCTGTGCTAACAGTTCAGAGCCTGGAGCCTGTTATGGATTCTGTGTCTCCCTCTCTCTCTGTCCCTCCCCTGCTTGTTCTCTCTCTGTCTCTCTCAAAAATAAATAAACATTTAAAAACTTAAAAAACTACATATGTCCTAGCTCTGTCGACTGAGAGGCTAAATTCAGTGACAACCTGGTAGTAACAAGCATTCCTCAGGCCCAGTCTGTGGCCTCCAAAAACTATTTTCCACTAACATGAAGAAGGATTCGTTGGAGAAATGGCTAATTCCAGAACTAGAGTTGGAAATGTATACAATGAAGCTGATGCAGTTAGTTGTGTCAGAAGCTTAGTGTCAAAGACTAACAAGGTTCTCTTAAAAAGACAGGAGAGCCAGGTTGGAGAGGTTCCCAGTGGCTAAAGATGAGTAATTTGAGTACAAAAATATCTGCAATTGAGTGAAACACTCTAAATATTTTAAAATCTGTGACTTCATTTTAGTAAAACCAAAAAAGACAAACAATAACAATAATGAAAACAACAACAAACACAAAACTCATTGGTCACTAACTGAAAAGTGGCTACTACAAGGAATTAATTGGTCATTTATCCCACTTTTCCAGTTCCTGTATTTTAAGGTAAAAAAATGGCCCATATGTGGCAAACTAACAGAATTACAGATATTTCAAGGAATAAGAGAATTTTAAAAATCATTATTTTGTAACTCTTAGTGAAATAATTTTTTCAAGTACTGATCATCTTTAGATGAAACTATTAGGAGAAAGGTTAATAAAGAATTTTACAATGGAGGAGAAATGAGAGTGTTTCACCATTTGAAAACATCCATCCATCTTAGCATCACTAAAAACAGGAAAGCTAAACATTGTATGTCTCCCATATGATGCAATATGAAGAGTAGTGTCTTCTAGGAAGTATTCTGGACATAAATGTTGAACCTTAAATGAACTAAGCCCTGAAAATCAATTTCCCGCCTACAGGATGTATGAGTCTAATGGGAGAAGTAAAATGGCACTGCAAGAAAGCAAACAAAAAAATCTAGAATATTCATTCGCAGTCAGAAATGCTTTCTTGGGAGGAAGATAAAGGAATGGAAATACAGCGAGCACACTGGGAATTGTTCGCCATCCATGCAAATACGCAGTGCTTGTAAACATAATCCTCCAGGGGCACCTGGGTGGCTCAGTCAGTTGGGCATCTGACTTCCACTCAGGTCATGATCTCACGGTTCATGCGTTTGAGCCCCATGTTGGGCTCTGTGCTGACAGCTAGCTCAGAGCCTGGAGGCTGCTTCAGATTCTGTGTCTCCCTCTCTCTCTGCCCCTCCCCAGCTCATGCTCTCTCTCTGTCTCAAAAATAAATAAATGTTAAAAAAAAAAAAAAAGTAAACGTAATCCTACAGTGCCTAAACGCTGTCAATCTCCGAGTCTTCAGTGTACACTCAGCTGTAAGATCCTCTCATGGTCTTACTACTCTTTACAGATTATGCTTCATGGATGAATAGGCAAACTAGATTAAAATGAGCATTCTGACCTCTGTAGCACTGTTCCCCTTCTGCTGTATCCTCTCAGCAATACTGCAACTCTGACTCACCTGCATTCCCTACCATTTCTGCTCCAATCCTCCTCTACAGAAAATCCAATGAACATATGTATTGGTGCTGAAGCACCACAAAGCCATGGTCTTTATGGAGGACTTGATAGATTGGTACTCATCTACTTCAGTCCTTCTTTTAATGTGCTTTTTCCTGTATTACAAAAAAAAAAAAAAAAAAAAGGAAAAACTGAAACAAAAGAAATACAAACCAAACTGTATTTGCCAGACTCCTCTGCAGTTTTATTTGGAAGATGCAAATAAGGCAGGGGCCCTTTCCTTGCTTTGGCTGTTGTTGCTGCCAAGCATATTCTGGGAAACACTGGCTTTTTCTGCAACAGCATTCCTATATTCGTTCACTAGTTTTGTGGGATATGGTAGCCAGCCCCCAAGATAGCACTTAATGATTCTTGTCGCCTACTATTCACATCCTGTGTAGTCCCATTTCACAATGAATAAGGTCTGACTGTGTGACTGTAGAATACTTTAGAAATGATTGTATGTAACTTCTGAGGCTAAGTCGTAAAAGACATTGCTGCTGCTTCCTTGGTGTCTTGGATCATTCACTCTGGAGGAAGCCAGTGACCAAGTAGTTTAGACATTCACACAGCCTATGGAGAGGCCCACATGAAAGGGGAACTGAGGCTTCACCCAGCCATCTTGGGGGTGGATCTCTAGCCCCAGCGAAGCCTACAGATGACTACATCCCCTGCCAAAATCCGATTGAATCCAATGAGAATTCCAGAGGCAGACTGTATGACCAAAGCACTTGAAATTTTCCGACCTACAGAAACTTTAAGAGATAATAAATGTCTGTTGTGGGTTTAAGCCATAACAATAAGCAGATATTTATTGTTGATTTTAGAGTTTGGATAACTTGTTTGGCTGCAATAGATAATATATGGGGTTGGGGGTTTGGGCATTAGCAGTGCTCTTGGAGCCAAATTCCAGTTTTCTATTTTACCACTTTCCCAATTAGGACAGAGATCTCTATTGGGCCTGTTTGGCCACATTGTACTGAGAAGCATTCTTGATCACCCAGCCTAGTGCCCATTCCTCCAGTCCTTCCAATGACTTTATAAGCACACATTCTCTGTATTACAAACTTTTCTGCTTAAAATAGCCAGATTGCTCTCTGTTTCCTGAACTTTAGCGTAACCTAATAAAAATATCCATCTGAAATCAACAATGAGACACGAGAGACATTCCTGTTAAAGTCAAAGAAGTTGGCTTATCAACAGTATTATTTAACATCAAGGTGGAAGTGCTATTTCATTATCAGTCAACATAATGACAAAAAGTATTGCAAAGAAAAAGGCAAAATTGTCATTATATACAATAAGGTGATATAACTGTCTACTAGGAAAATTTGGATGAAAAGCTGAAAATAAAAACTATTAAGAAAGCCCAGTGGAATAGTCAGTAAAACATTTAACAAAAAAGATCGAAATCTTTCCTACGTAGCAACAATAACCATTTAGAAAATAAAAAAGAAGAAATAACCTAGCCCGGTAGCAAAAAATTCATAAGATAACTTGGAAAAATTAATAAATTAAATGCAATTTCCATGAAAATTCCAAGTCTTTTTTAACTTGGAAAATTTTATAAAGTTATCTGGTAGAATAACTACTCAAATATAGATAGAAAATTCTGAGAAAGTAAGACCAACAAAGAAGGACTTGTCCTGTGAGGTATTAGAAAACACAATAAAAAACAGTGATTTGGGGCCTCTGGGTGGCTCAGTCAGTTAAACACACGACTCTTGATTTTGGCGATCGAGCTCCTTGATGATCTCCATGCTAACAGCCTACAGCCTACTTGGGATTCTCTCTCTCCCTCTCTCTGTCCCTCCCCCCACTCACACTCTATCTCAAAATAAATAAACATTTTTAAAAATTGAGTGGTTTTGCTCTCAGAATGGTTAGACTGACAAATGGAACTGAAGAAAAAGACCAGAGATAGATCTAACAATACATAAGAATTTAATGTGGCATGTATACCGGGAAATCAGAGGAACAAGTCTGAATCGTTCAATAAAGTATACTGTGGCAAATAACTTTTTGAAGAATTATATTCCTATGTCATATTCTATACAAGAATAAATTCCATTTGGAAGTAAATGAAATAAATAATCATATTGTTAAAAGAACTCTTAGTAAAATGTGAATAGAGGTAATTACGAAGTTCTGAAACATATAGGTAAACACGAGTATTACTTAGGCTAATAAAGCCTTTTTAGGCTTAACACCAAAGCCAGAAAACATGAAGAACACTTCAATATACTATTTAAAAATTATAGCAAAACAAGCAATTTCACTTTTCTCTCCCCAAATGTATGTTCAACTGAGGAACAAAATGGGGACATACAGAAGAAACAAAGGTACATTTTGCTTGTAATGTAAAGAGTTCATATAAATCAAGAAGAAAAAGACAAATACTTTTTCCCACTGCAAAGAAAAATGGGCTTAGAGGTGAACAGGTTGTTCACATCACATGTCAAGTGGTCATGTGAAAAACATTCAACCCTCTAATAATCAAAGAAACAGAAATTCACCCAAAAGATGCCACTTTTTATTTATGGATTCGCACATTTTAACAAGAACAAATCCACGGTCATTGAGTGCATAGGACTAAATACTGTCGCACACCGTTGTTGAGAGATACCTTTCTGTAGGTAATAAACATCTCTGTATAAAAATAGTATCTAAAACTTCTGCTTTGAAGAATTTATCCTAAGAATGTTCTAGGATAAGTGACCAAAGATATTTGCATAATATTATCATGTGGTTTATGATAGTGAAAAAGTCACTGCAACCTAAGCGTTATCAATGAAGAACTGGTTGAATGAGTTGGAAAGTTCATGTAATGGCATTTTAGACAGTCCTCAGAAATAAGCATGTGGCGGGCACCTGGGTGGCTCAGTCAGCTAAGCGTCTGACTTCAGCTCAGGTCATGATCTCACAGTTTGTGGGTTCAAGCCCTACATCGGGCTCTGTGCTGACAGTTCAGAGCCTGGAGCCTGCTTCTGATTCTGTGTCCCTCTCTCTCTGTCCCTCCCCACTCTCAATCTGTCTCTCTCTCTCAAAATTAAACATTAAAAAAACTTTTTTAAAAAAGAAATAAGCATGTGGGTCTGTACTAATTGTCTGAATGATGTCCACAATATATTCATGGCAAAACAGTTCAAGGAAATAAAATAAAAACAACATGTGTCTGTACATAGAAAAACTATTATACACCCAAATTTTAGTAACAGTTATTTTTGAGTAGTTAGGTTGGACAGGTTGTAATATTCTTCTACTTATTTATACATTTCTACACTATCTGAATCTTTTACAATAATCGTTATAACCAGAAAAAGAAAAACAAAACAGCTGTAAAGAAAGACAGAGTGAGAAGAATGAATAGAAGAAAAGGGAGTGATAGTGAAGGGGAGAAGGTGCATTTTCTAGGAGGCTTACTCTTGCTTTAGTTGCTTTTTTGTCTTCTGAGGCTACATTATAAAAACTTCTCTTTCAGTTCTCTACTTTTAATCCAACTAGAGAGCCTCCTAAAACACGTGTATTTAAACCAAAATCTTGTAATTTAGAGAAAAAATAATCTATATTTCTAATAAGAAATCTATCCATGATCTTGAGAATCTAGGAGATTTGCCTAAGGAGAAAATGCAGTTGAATGGGATTACCAGCCACATGAACGCCTGTAACCCACGGCAGGCCAGAGTACGTAGCACCTCGCACTGTTGGCTGATCTGCTGCAGCAAAACCTTTCCTAATAGGAGAGTTAAGAAAGGCATGCAGGTTCCGTCTTTCTTTATTCTTCTAGATACCATAGGTCATATTTATTTCAGTTCCTTGCAGAATTGTTTGCACTTAGTTTTGTTTTATGCCTTCAGCTGGAACTGGAGACCTTCTTCATTTATGAAACTGGAGACCTTCTTTATTATTACATTCAACACATATTTATTTATTGAAATCTTAACTGTGGCAGGTACTGTTCTACATATTTGGGATTTATTAGCATCCAACTTGCTTTCTATCCCTGTAAGAAACAACCTGGAACTTGCTTTCTATCCCTGTAAGAAACAACCATATAAAAGTAGTTATTTATTGAGGCTATTTGCTAACTAATTCAGTAATCCAAAGGGAATTTCCTTAAGACCTAAACACTGGGAAAAGTGGATAAAGGAATTCATATAAAGTTTACTCATGGGCAAACAAGAAAAGTTTTTTCCTTTTGATTTGCTGGGGAAGCTTAGTCTACTGTTAGCTCAATTTGAGTTAACTGTAAGATTGTATGTCTATCTTATTGCAATCAAACTTTCTCCCCTTTTGGAACTCCTTATCTTCCTATTTCCTCTACAATTTCACCGGCCTTGTTTTTAAATTTTTTGAAAAATTTTTTTTGTTTCACTGTATTCTAATGTACTTGTCAAGCGCATCAAATCTCAAATACCTTGTGGGGTTAGAGAACAAGATACACCATGAAGAAACAGACATATCCAGAATGTGGTGTATTTTTTTTAAGACACATGACCTTGTCTCTTCAAAATGCCAATACTAAGAAAAGATAAAAAATGGGAGGGATTATTATTTGAGTTTGAGAAATGGGAAAAAAATTTCACAAAACATAACCAGGTATAGCAAGTGACCTTTGTTTGGATCCTGGCTCAAAAGAAAGTATCCATTATAAAAGATTATTTTGAGGAAAGCTGAGGAAATTTGAAGATGGCATGGAAAGTAGATAATATTAACAAGTAATTGTTAATTTTCTCAAGGCCTAATAATAGTATTATGATTATGAAAGAGAATGTTCTTATTCTTAGAGATACATACTTAAGTGTGTTGGGGTGTCTGCAACTTTGGGATGACTTACCAAATATATGTTTTACAAACATTTATAAACAGATAAAGCACATATTGCAAATGATAATTGTTGAAATGTTGAGTCTGGATATTGGGTAGTATTGTTGAATTAGAGTGGATACTTTACTATTCTTTCATATAATCTGTGAAATATTTGGAAACTTTAAAAATTGATATATATTTATTATGCAAAGATAAAGGATATAAAACTGTGGTTATAAATAATATTAAAATATTTTAGTGAAGCAATTTCTTATGCAGTAAAGCTTCTAAAAAATGATACTGATGCATTAATTTTCTATGGAGATTAAATTTAGAGACCCTATTATTATGGTCCAGTCCTCACTAGAACCACTAGAGGTGTTTGCTAGGATTTTGATTTCCAATGTTACACAGACCTACAGACCAATTTCTGGGTAATTTACGTATTTATTTGCTCCCTGAATAGCATTTTCATTCACCTGATTTTGGGAATCATTATCCTAGGTTTCATATTCTGCATTTACATTTCCTAATGTATTTTTCTCAAATGGCTATTTTCTTAGGCAAGCCATTAGAAATTGTAACATAATAATTGTGGTTAAATTCAGAAATTACGCTTCAGGTATCATTTGTGAAGTGAATCAATGAACCTTACGTTAAAACCATTTTAGGGAATTACATACTCTACCTGACACAGATGTATCTTTATCTTTCATTATGGAGGGAGATCACAGCGTTGTCACAAAACTGAATGCGTATGTAGCCTTGAAAGGGAAAAAAGTTTTGAAATTCCTGAAGAACTTGGGCAGAAATTTAGTTGAAACCCCAGAGTTCCAAGAAGAGTTTGCCTCTATAATGTAGTCCATTTCAATATCTTTTTTAAAATTAGAATTTCTTTTATGATATAAAGTAAAGTTGATATCAAAGAAAATGTGATCCTAAAATATTGGCCGGAATAAACAAGGCATAAAAAAACAACAACAAAAAACCTGTGGTTATCAAACCTATACATTTAACTCCAGTCATAAAATTGTCAATACAATGAACAGAGAAAGAATACAAGGGTATTTAAGTTGGCCACAGGGATTTTAAAGGTACTCTTTTTATCCTGATAGATGAAAAACAGCAACAAAACTGGGCTCAGTCAGGAAAAACCGGAAAAGTATTGTCTTTGGAAACTGGTAATAGTCCTTTTTAAGAAAAACATCTGTCAGTTTCATGAACACCCCCCCCCCCCCGATAAAACAAAGAGGAAAAAAGTCACAAACACGTTTCACTCTGTTCACACAGCGGGGGGTACAACCATCGCTCAAGCCATGAGCACAGAAACACTGGCGCGCGTATGCACACCCACACATGCTCACAATTACGCCAACTACAGAATACACACAGAAAATGGGTTTGCAATCTTATTACACACAAGGACAAGATCTTCATTTGTTGTTTAGAAAAGGCATAGAAATGGCCTAGACATTTTAATAAAATTGGTATAATTAAAACTTGGAAATTAAATTATATGAATGACTTATTTACTTTTTTTCCCCTAGTACTCTGTGCTTGAATGAAATGATCTTGTATTACAACGGAAGGGGAAAGGATTCAAGCGGTATCTGATCACCGGTCTTAAAATTCCATGGAAACGCTAGATAACGTTAAGACTTTTCATAAATTTGGTATTTAAAAGATCATTTCTGAAAGAGTCGTGTCACTGGAAGTTAGAATATGGAGGACTGAGAAGTGAGGGAGGAGAGAGTAGACCACTTATCAATAAATTCGGGTTTTGTTATTTTTGCCGCTGTTACTATGACATCAGTGGAAATCTGAAATTACTCCCACTCCAGACCTTACTGAACTCTCGCGATACTAGAGCCCAGTGGAGCGCGAAACGCCGTGGGAGGGGCTGGGGTGAGATCGACTGACTTCCGGCCAGGCCGTTGTCTGGGTGGCGCGGTCGAGTCATCGTTGGGCCTCGCCGCTTCGATCTCCCATCCCTCCCCCCCACCCCCCGCCCCTGCGCGGGGGGTCGACCAGCCAAGTGGCGCGGGAGCGACTCGGATCTTCCCCTTCGTTTCGCTGTGGCCAGCTTCCTGGCCCTCCCGCGCTGGGGTCTGGGGTCCTTGGGGCCCGCGAGGCCCGGTCTGAGGGGCCGGGGCCTACGTGGGCCCGCCGCTGGGCCCCATGAGGCATAGCCTGACCAAACTGCTGGCGGCCTCGGGCAGCGACTCCCCAACCCGCAGCGAGAGCCCGGCGCCGACCGCGACCTGCTTGCTGCTCCCGGACCTGACCCGGGCGGCGGCGGAGGAGGAAGAGACGGCGGCGGCCGGATCTCCCGGCCGCAAGCAGCCGCGCGGCGACGAGGGCAAGTTGGAGGCCGGGAGGGGGGGCCGCGGCGGCGTGGCCGTGCGCGCGCCCTCGCCCGAGGAGATGGAGGAGGAGGCGATCGCCAGCGTCCCCGGGGAGGAGACGGAGGACATGGACTTTCTGTCCGGGCTGGAACTGGCGGATCTTTTGGACCCCCGGCAACCAGACTGGCACCTGGAGCCCGGGCTCAGCTCGCCCGGGCCTCTCTCCTCGTCCGGCGGAGGCTCGGATAGCGGCGGCCTGTGGAGAGGGGACGACGACGACGAGGCCGCGGCGGCCGAGATGCAGCGCTTCTCTGATCTGCTGCAGAGGCTCTTAAACGGCATCGGAGGCTGCAGCAGCGGCAGTGACAGTGGCAGCGGCGAAAAGAGGCGGAGAAAGTCCCCAGGAGGAGGCGCGGGCAGCAGCGGCGACGACAGCAACCAGGCGGCGACAAAGAGCCCCCGGAAGGCGGCGGCGGCTGCTGCCCGTCTCAATCGGTTGAAGAAGAAGGAGTACGTGATGGGGCTGGAAAGTCGAGTCCGGGGTCTGGCCGCCGAGAACCAGGAGCTGCGTGCCGAGAATCGGGAGCTGGGCAAGCGCGTGCAGGCACTGCAGGAGGAGAGTCGCTACCTACGGGCCGTCTTAGCCAACGAGACCGGACTGGCTCGCTTGCTGAGCCGGCTGAGCGGCGTGGGACTGCGGCTGACCACCTCGCTCTTCAGAGACTCGCCCGCCGGTGACCATGACTACGCTCTGCCCGTGGGAAAGCAGCAGCAGGACCTGCTGGAAGAGGACGACTCGGCGGGAGGAGTGTGTCTTCATGTGGACAAGGATAAGGTGTCGGTGGAGTTCTGCTCGGCGTGCGCCCGGAAGGCGTCGTCTTCTCTTAAAATGTAGGGTCAAGTAATCTGCTCTTTATCCGCGTTTACCCCTTTCAGCTCCCTTACACCATGTAAAACACCTTAGTGGGACATCTTCACTGGACACATTTCAGAGGAGGAAAAAAAGTAATATTGAATCTTTAAGTGTTTAGCTAAAAGCATGAATGTGACACTGTAACCAACTCCTAATGATAACATGTGACTATTAAATCTCTCTGACAGTTTCTTTTTTAGGTGATTTCCTTCCTGCCAGGCTCCGTTGTAGGGGTTACAGAACAGTCGTTCCCGCCTCACAACCTGGTAAGGATCCATCTCTTCACGTAACGCTCATGCTCTGCTGCTTAGTCTACTTTAATGGGCAACATCTCGATATGTGTGTGTGTGTGGGTTTTTTTTTTTCTTTCTTTTCTTTTCTTTTTTCTTTTTTGGAAGGTGGGAGGGGAAATCTGATTTGGGCCCTGTCCACCCTGGAAACAGACTTGTGCTGGTCAGTAATGTATTTAAGATGCTTCTTCTGGTTGAAATAGCTGTTAATGTGTCCCCTTGTTCAGACTTGCGTGTACCTAGCTCTTCTGTCCCCAGTGTGGACATGGCCTTGGATGACATCGGTTCCAACTGTACACTGAAAGCTGCTAATAGAGATACAGTTTGGAGACAGTGAAACAGGTGAAGTTGAATGGAAGTTCCGAGTTGTACAAGGTGCAAATTGGAATTCCAATTTTAGAGCAACTTTTTAGAGGCTGACAATAAGTATTTGGGGCTTGCACAAACATGATAGTTATTTTGTTGGAGATGACAGAAATGTCTTATATATTTGGGAATGCCATTTAGTTTTCAGAAGGAGATCTAGAAATACAATCTATTCAGAGTAAAAGATTTTAATATCTCACCATTAGAGAAGTTGGAAATTAACCTGCATATCTGTGTTAATTAATTGAAGGAGGAATAAGAATGGTTAATGAAATGTTTCTTTGAGGACCAGCACAGTGATTACCGAATCACTGAGTATAAATAAATTGTTGAACACTTTTACTTTTGTTGTATTAAAATTTTAGGTTAAATTTATGTATGATTAGATATTGAAGGTTGTGAAATGTGAATGAAAACGTGTAAAGTGAGGCTTCACAAAGAATGTTATTCTCCTTATTTCAAAGGCTTTTGTCCTATTTAAAAATAATTTTTAAAATTGAGTGGTTCTAGCTACTCAAGAACACGATTGACACTTTTTCCAAAGATGGGACATATTCTTCCCTTGAAGTACTGTATTATCCATTGTCTGATTGTATAGATTGAGTTACTGTGTCCTTCAGTGTAAGAGGCATTAAGAAATTCTTTGTGAAACATCACTGTTTGATAAAGTATATACATATTTAGCATCCTTGTTTTTCTTTGTGCTAAAGTGGATACAGCTGTTGGGGCAGAAGAGACGGGACCAGCTGCTGGCCACATTTCCTGCTTTATTTTAAAAGGTAGTATAAGAAATGAGGAAAAAGAGGTAATGTCAGGGCTTCTGCTGTCTTTTATTTTAAAATGTTCATAATTAAAAAGTATTTTCCAGCAGTCCAAAGATGTAAGTTATCTTACACATAAAATGTTTTATTTTGTTGTTATTTGGTTATAAAAATGGAATCCTTGTTCTTGCACAACTGTAAATGTTTTGTTGCTAGATAACACGATTTGAGACCTAACCTGGTCTCTGGTTTCCAGTGCATTACAGCATATTTTGTAAAATCATCTACTGCACTTGAGCATGAATGGGTAGTAGTCAAATTCACAACCTGGAGTGATGAACCTGCTTATACCTAAGTGCAGGAGCAAGCCCCTCACAATGCAGCTGCATGGATTTTAGTGCCTACTGAATTATATATATATATATATATATATATATACATATAAACCAAAAGTAGTTGGAAAAATTATTTGAAATGACTAATTTGTGCTATTATGGAATATGTTAAATGTAGCTTTTTGAAACAGAAGCCTTGAACTGAAATTTAATTAATACTTGAACATTTTGTATATATTTCTTTGTATATAATTTTGTGCAGTACCAATGACAAAAATAATGGTGTCATAATAAAACCAGGTTTGTTGATCTTTCAGTTATGGGCTCAAAGAATTTATTCATCTCTAACATGACATTGGAAAATAATGGATGAAAATAGGAAAAATGATTGTTGTTAATGCTGACTTTGGGTCTTAAAAGGTTCTGGAAGCAGTAAGTGTGTTTTTCTAAAATACCATTCCCTTGGAATATTTTCTTCCTAATGTCAGTGCTTTTCCTGCATTATTTGAAGTTTCGGGCTGGGGAGAAACAGTAGTCAAAGCTTTCTGAATTGGGATGCTTTGAAAATTCCAAGTGTAGATTTTTAGAATGTCATTTTATAAATGGCAGTTTTTGGAAATACTTGATTAAGAACTTTTGAGAATGGAGATTAGTATCGCCTATTTTTAAAGCTGCTTATTTAGGTTCCTTATGTTTTAACTGTCTTTTCTTAGTTTCCATTTCATTCTTTTTTTTTTTTTCCTAATTTTGATGACTTAGTGATTTTG
Organism: Hyaena hyaena; assembly: GCF_003009895.1. Classification (NCBI taxonomy): domain Eukaryota; kingdom Metazoa; phylum Chordata; class Mammalia; order Carnivora; family Hyaenidae; genus Hyaena; species Hyaena hyaena. The sequence continues at coordinate 429,304 of NW_024081297.1, read as the reverse complement.
TCATTTTTTACATCAACTTCATGGTCTTGTTTTTACATGGTATTGCATGTATTTAGGACCTATCTAACAGGGACTTTAAATAAGTTTGGTCATATTTATGTGTAAGCGCATTTTACTGTAAATGTTTGGGTTTCTGAATTTACAACAGATCTGTTTATTTCAGTATGTAGTAAACAATATCTTAAAGTGTCCTATTCACTACTTGTTAATTAAAAAAAGTTGTGATTAATATGAAATTGTTGTCTTACTATTTTTAGAAAATTGTGTTCTGAATGATTAGTAGTTGGATAAAGGAGATTTCCGGAATATAATATGGATTGTTTTGAAATTTTAAGGTTTGGCTCTATTTAGTGATTGAAAACAACTTAATATTTGGGGAACTTTTTTTTCCCCACTAATCGCCTCTATGGCAAAATGATGCAGAATTAGAGTAAAGAGGTAGCTTTTTAATATTTGACTTCTGATGGTGACAGGAATTCATACATTAATTGAACTAACACATCATATTGACCTTCTTTTTCTGTCATACTGACTTACTGTTTCTGCACTTTCTTGACCAGTCCTAACTAAAAAGTCCACGTTTGTTAAAATGTAGTCACACCTCTGATACAATCCAACAAAAAGTGTTACAAATATTTTAAATACTTGTGCATTTTGTAATCACTAAATTAATCTCTCTCTCTTCTCTTTAAACAGCTTAGCAGTGTCTGCAAAAACGAATCTTTTCCTACAACCTGTTAACTGACTGGACTGATGGTAACAAAGTAATTGTGGGAGCCATGTCGGTCAAAAATTTGGCATCTGCTGAAAAAAATGAATGCCATTTTCAAGTTCCCAAATTACTTCTGTACTGATTTCACTTTCCAGATTTCACTTTCCAGAAATGGAGATTTGAAAAGATTCTCTGGAATCCTTGAAAGACTTAATAGAAATACATGAGACTAAGTTAATTTTGGAACAAAATCATACTTTTTTTTGTCTTTCATGGGAGTGATACTCAGTTCTTTGCATACCTTTTAAAAATTGTAACCATTGGAGAAGAGAATTATAGTATTTCATCAAGGAATAATAGATTCTTTACACAATCAAGAACACATTCTGTAGAATTAAACTTAGTGGAATAGAATTACATAAACAGGCCATCAGAGATCACAAAGCATATCATGAGTTTGTATTTATTTCCTGGAACTTGAGAGCTAATCTGAAGTATAGGCAGACCTTGCTGAGTAGAATATAAAAGTTAATGTAAAGTTCTTACCTGTAAGGAGTAGTCTTTTTAAGTAGATGTGTTGATTTGTCTTGTGTATCTTTGAAAAAATTGACTATGATTAAATATGTGAGTAGTTAATTGCAATTCAGGGTAATAGGATGTTTGGATTCTGAGGTTTTGGCTTCTTGAATTTTCTGAGTACTTGACACTTCTTGAATATTTTGAGGTTTCTAACGAATGGTATCCTAGTTTCTACTGTTAGATATTAAAATTTCTCTAGTGTTATGTAAGGGCTTTAGTATTCTGGATGATGGGAGTGGTTTTTTTACGTGGAATGTGATTGTTTTACTTAATTGAAACATTTTTCCAGTTTATTACAAGTGTGAAAAAACACTCAAAACTCTGGATTGTTTTATTTCATTTCGTTGGATTAATGTTAATACATTATTTAATCTGGTCTAGACTGAGTCATTTTATATTACTGACTCATTGGGAAGTGTGTAGATCAGAGAGGTGGGAGGGGTAGGAGATAGGCCCAGAATGAATTATCATAATAACTATAGTTATTGTATGATACTATACAAAATTTATTAAATCCACTGTGTTTCTTGTAATCTAAGTATATTCAGTGCCTGTGATTCCAGGCAGCAAAGAGCATGCCTAGCAGCTTATACTTGACTGATGGATATCCCTACAGTTCCAACAGTATACCTGGTTGTATTTCTACAACCAAAGATTTGGCATTAACACTGGTTGGTGATGACTAATTACTCCTTTGATAGAACAGAGTGGATAATTCACTGATAATGACTAATTACCTTTAAAAATATGCGATTACCTAGTTTTGCATTTTGAAGTTCTAGTTTAAGGTCTTACTAATTTAGGCAGAGTTTTAAGTTACATAATCTGATGTTCTTGAAAGTTGAATAGATAGTGAAATACTTCTGTTTAGTTTCTCCCCCACCCCCCAGATTCTTATTAATACAAAGTGTAGAGACGCTCCCAAATGTTTTTATTTCTGTATTTTATTGTGCATTTTTTTTTCCCAGAAACGAGGTAGTTTACCATCTAAGGTAGGGATCAAAAAAGGGAGATCTTCCATTAGAAACTTGTGGAATGTTTCGTGTGGCCAGCATAGTATTTTTCACATATTTGAACTTGAATACCTCAGTCCTCTCTCTGGCAGTCACTCGCTATTGTCTTAAAATACTAGATAGCTCTCAGCTCTGATCTACACTACAGATGCTCATTTACTTTAGTTAGTTTTGAAATGAAGAAAAATTAAATGAGATAATTTAAATTTTATTCAGAAAGTAACTGTCTTTAGGAATATAAATCATGCAATATCAGGGAAGAATTGATTTTTTAAAAAAATATGTAGGTTAGTTAATAGAATGTTGCTCATGAATTTGCCTTTTCCATTGCTTTGATTACTGTTAAGTGTTTTTATTCTTACTTTTTTACCCTTCCCCAATTTGTACATCTAAGATTTCTTACTTAGAGAGCCATTTCCCCCAAGTTTTAAAAAGAAACCAGTTTACAATGGGCTTTGATAAGTTTTGTAGTTTTGTTGACCCAAAATTATTTTTGTTGAAAATTATAATGCTTAATTATCAATCTAATTTAAAAATATAGTCACTAATGGTGTTTTGAAAAATTGTGTAGTTGGGTTAACATGCATAGTTTGACTTTTATTGGTGGCCCAACTTTTCTTTACACTGTGCCTCCAAATGCTGTATCTTTGCCGGATAACCACTGTGGTCAAATTCCTAGACCCTCTGGCCTTTAAATCTTCTATAGTTTGGTGTTTACAGCATTAATATCTTAAGTACAATGTAATGAGTCCTCTCTTTCTTAAAGCCAGTTATGCCAAGTAAGTTGTAAAAGACAGATTTAAATAGCTGGTTTACTATGACTGAACTGAACTATTAAAAACTTTTTCTGACTCAGGTAGTGTTGTTTAGGTCTTAGCTACAAATGACTTTCTCTAAATTATAATGAAGACCACAGCAAGTTTACATGTCATTTATCTGCCCCCAGCCATGTTTTGGTAAAGTAGATTTGTAGCAACAGATGTAAAATAACATGGTCTCTTGCTTATATTGTCCATTTTTGCTAACTGAGAAGATGATCTAAATATATATATGGTAGAGCACAGAGATGTTAGAAAGGAATCCTTTTTGGTTACACATAGCATTGTAAACTTTTGTATTTATAGATGGTATTATGGTAGGAGTGTTTTAGCACAAGGTAACAATTTGTACTGAGTTACCAATTTAGTTATATCAGAGGCTTTTGAATTATCCAAATTGATTGTGCCATTCTCTTTTTTAAAGGAGTCTAATTTAGTAATGGATTTCTTATTTTTGAAGTCAGGAGTTTTAATTCATTTTTTTCCTTTGCTGTGATAAGTAGCAGTCTCCTTTAAATAAAAATGTCAAGTGTATAATTTTGGGTCAGAGAACTTTAAATTTTTTTCTTCCTGTTCATTCATTTTTTGAAGGAGAGACAAAGCATGAGTTGGGCAGGGGGCAGAGAGAGAGGGAAACACAGAATCTGAAGCAGGTTCCAGGCTCTGAGCTGTCAGCACAGATCCTGACATAGGGCTCAAACCCATGAACAGTGAGATCATGACCTGAGCTGAAGTTGGATGCTTAACCAACTGAGCCACCCAGGCACCCAAGGGTCAGAGAGCTTTTAAGTAAAGCATATTCATTGTAGAAAACTGAGAAAATCCAGAAAGGAGTCAAAAAGAAAAACCACCCCTAATTCTCTAACTCCGAGAATATTTACAGTCAAATACAGATTCTTCTGCTTCGTAATTGGGATCATTCCATATATATAAATTTGTTAGGGAAAACATTTTAAGCTACTTGTTGAAAGAACATCATCTTTGCTTTCTGAAATATTTAAAATGGATTTTGTTAATTTCATTTGAATTTAAAACTTTTTAGCTGCACTGCTTTCTCATTTTTAAAGAGACCCTGAAAGCTTATTTGACTCATGAGGCTTCATTTTCTAGGTGAAAAGCTAAGTTAAATTCTCCTTTCATGTAGTTAAGTACTCATAAGATTGTTTAACAGGTCACTATATTTCAAAGGAATAATTAGGATGCTTGTGAGTGTGATCTAGGATGGCACTTACTTTATTTGGTAAGATTGGCTTGTTTTATAAGAAAGTGTTAGTCTAGACCCACACTGTCCAATACTGTAGCTGTTACTCACATGTGGCTAAAAACTTTAATTAAAAATTCAGTTATCCAGTTGCACTAGTTACATCTCAGATGCTCAGTGAGCCACATAAGGCTAGTAGCTAACATTGTCAGTCACGTATAAAACATTTCTTATCACGCAAAACTTCTGGACTATGCTGATTTAGATGCTGTAACTTAAGGAAATAGTTTAAAGAATTGAGATGAAAAGTTTTAGGAAGAGGAATATAATAGGTCACTTCAAAAATTTAAATGATCTTTCTTAGGAAATGACAAATATTAGACTAGACTATTTCAGAAAACAAAACCAGGAACAATAGGAAGAATGTTTCATTTAAGTGCTACTGTTTATGTCAGGTGCTGGGGTAGTCAACTTCCATTTTTACACAATACCAATCTTGAGTGAGGTTACTGAAGAAACTGAGGACCAGAGAGGTTAAGTTGCTTAATTAACATCACACAGCTTTAAAAAAAAAAAACAAAAACGGTCTGGGTCTGTGACCCCAAAGAATTATCATCCTATACTAGATGGAATCTTCAGAGGTAGACTTTGCCTTATCTTCCAAGAATATAGCTTTCCAAAGATAAATAAGTTGACTCTTTAAATCGTTAACTCTATCATTCTGTCACTGTATCAGCAATATCAACATATCAGCTCCAGCTGAGCCTACCATCTTTCAAGACTATTAGAATTGATTTCTCTGGGAGGAAGCTTGTTAAGTATGTTCTGAACGCCTATGGATTAATAATACCATGAAAAAAGTGAATTGGGAAAATGAAGTGTGAGTAACATTTGCAATAGTAAACTGACTCTCATCCCTGCCTCCCATTTTCATTCCTGCTTGTATTTATGAGGCCTTCAGTTAAAACTGCTATAAGACCATTTTTCCTGTGTTAAGGACTAAAATATGCTTAATGTAAAGGAGTGGAACAAGCATAGTAAAAGAGAATATTGGGCAAACTAGAGAAGTTACACTTTTAAGGGGATGGCCCTTACTGATATTCAGCCTTTTGTTGACTTGTGTAGCCTCATATTTTAGGTCCCAGAACTGTAACTCATGATAAATTACAATGTGTATTTATTCATACACTAGACATTTATTCATACATTACAGCTTTATTTCTGTATACAAAGTTGTTTAACAATCACTGAATTTCTAGGCCAGGTTCAGGTAACTGAAGAGCCTTTATAACTAATTTATATTGTCTAGATCCAAGGTATGCTGCAAACACAGTCTGGAGCAAAATGGGAAATAACATCTTTCTAAAGACAGGCTTAGAAATTCTAGTCCAGTAAGTTAAGATGTTTCCTTTTTCTGGTAGCAGGGCTGACTCATACCTGTAAGAAAACATTGAGACAATTCTGTAGAAAGGCAGTTGTATGAAATGGCAAGCCTATGTACAATATATATTAATCCCAGAAGTCTTTAAGATAAAACTAGTTTAAAGATTACGGTAATTCACTTTCTCTCTTTGATGTCTATTAGTCCTTAAAACTATACATTTGTGTGTTTTGGCCCTTTCTCCACTTCACCTCTGAAGGCTCATATAGCTTAGATTGCTTGATGGGGGTTCTGATGAGTTCATCAGAAAATAACTGCATTATATTGTCTTATAGCCATTTTGTGATGGAATTTTTCTTTAATTAGCTATCATGCTGGACAGAGTACTGTTTGCAGCTTTGTAGCTGGGATTCAATACACAAATTAAGGTTAAGAACCTAAACTATATACCCAAGAGGTATAGTGAGATCAATTTCTAGAACTGTTTTCAAATTCTTGAGAAGTAATATTTGATTATTTATAAGAGAAAAAGTTAACTCTTTCAAATCAAAAAAGTAACACTGCTTTAAAAGCAAAAAATGTATCTGCTGTTTTAATTTGTACATTTTCTATGTTATCACTTATATATTACTGAAGTTTTTCAATGATTCTGAGAAAAAAAAGAATCCTACCTGGCTGCCAGGGCACCATTCACAGGTATAGACAAGAAAATAGGGTACAGACCACCAAAAACAAGACCAACTAATCCACCCCGTGTTATGGTACAGGTTTCACAATTCAGATCACCTAGGAAATAAATCAATTCTGAAAATGAAGGTCATGATTTAAAGGATGCAAAGTTATCTTAAATGTGTCACAAATACTCAATATTTAGGCAGCAAATACAAATCTACAAGGCACGTTAGAAAGTATATATGTACAGATAAACTAGCCAGGAAAAACTCAAAACAATCTTAGGAAAAGTCCTCTAATTTGTTCTGAGTTTGAATATAATAATCTTGGTTTGCACTGCTTCTGCTTTCTGCACTTGTACTGGCAAACCTGAGCTAATATTCTGTCTTCAGGAAACTTAACCCAATTTTAAAAAATGACTTGTACTTCATCTTCTATTTTTACATTATAATAGTGTGGCTATTTTTATAAAATTCTTTATTCATTTCCAAATTAATAGAAGCTACATTAAAAATAGAAAGCTAAGTTAATAACTTAAGTTTTACTCAGTCTGTTCAGTTCACTTGGGTGGTAGGTTTCCCTAGATCCTAAAAATTCTTTCTACACTGATCATACAGACTCATGCAAAATAAACATCCAATTTAAACCAACTTGGAGCAGCACTTAAGAGAGTTTAAGTGGACTGTCTCCCTTCCATCCCATCACCAACTGTGGTAATATTTTTATTTGAAATCAATTTTTTTTTCATGATTAGCCATACAGGCATACTTTGTTTTACTGTGCTGCATTTTACTGTGCTTTGCGGATAATTCATTTTTTTTAATTGAAGGTTTGTGGCAACCCTGTTTTGAGTAAGTTTTTAGGCACCATCTTCCCAGCAGCATTTTCCCACTTAATGTGTCTGTGTCATATTTTGGTAATTCTCATAACGTTTCAAACTTTTTCATTATTGTTATATCTGTTATGGTGATCTGTAGTTGGTGATTACTACTCGCTCAAAGCTCAAATGATGGTTAGCAGTATTTTTAAGGTACATACTTTTTTTTTTTAGACAGACTGTTTTAAATGGTTTTTTTTAGACATATTGCACACTTTAAACAGACTATAGCATATTGTAAACATAACTTTTATATGCACCGGGAAACCAAAAAAATTGTATGGATTTTGCTAAAACATTCACTTTATTACAGTAGTGTGGCTAACCTGGAGTATCTCCAGGGTATGCTTATACTGAAAGCACTGAGCTCACACAGTAAACAATCAAAAGGAAATGAAGTCTCCATATATTTGTAATTCTTGTACATACATTTAGTGCTTTGGGAGATTTAATATATAAAGGGTCTTACTCCCTTTAGGTTTTTTTCCCTTTAAGGGACTTCTCTATAAAATTTTTTTGAAAACTAAGGCAGCATTTAAAAAAGTTGCAAATATTTCTTACTTTAACTAAAGTATTTAGAACTGGTATGAATGTGCATTTCACTTGTATAGAAGACTAACTTGCTAATATGAACTACTTTACACAGGTTAGTAAGTTTCAGTCTTATCCACACACTGACTATGATACAGCATATTAACCTGATGTTAATATTTAAGGATTAATGTAAGGTGAAAATAATATATGCCAAAGCAAACTCTGGTGCTAGTAAAATTGAATTTACCTGTATTCAAAGGTAAATTTACAAAACCTTTGTAAGATGCATGCGCAGTCAAAAACGGGATCACTGCCATTGGTAAGCCAGCAGCTATACGAGCCTGTGTCACATTTAAGATGCGTCGAAAAAGACTATTTGCTATTAGACCACAGAGAGCAGCATTAAGTCCAATATATACTGATCCATGTTCAAACAGATTCCTGAGTGGTAAGAAAAAAAGAGTAACTTTGTGTGTGCTGTCCAACAATTCTGGTGTGTGCTAACATGACTTAACAGGGATACGGAATAATAGGATACCACATTTATCCCTTAGAGCTCCATAAAACAAAAACCTTTTAAAATGTTTTACATACAGATTTTTATTCTAAAGTCTTTTGAATTTGGTCAACACTTAAGGATATATCTAGATTTTGCTAAATGGATTTTGTGATTTTGCATGAGATAGTACAGAAATTTCCTTCAAAAAATATAACAGGGAAGAGCTTCTGAATAGTCTAATGTAAATGATTCTTCTTTGGGGCTCCCACAATACCTAATACTTAACTCTCTAGCACAACAGATAAGGTGGTTCTATCTTACAATCACTTCTATGTTAGACTTCTCCACCAGTCTTCAAGTAAATAACTTGAAGACAATCATACAAAGATATATGTCTTGTTTTCAGTAGCACCTGACACCTAAAAGGCATTCAGTAAGATGAAGTTAATGTTCCCTTTCACTTTACCCTAAAAGATTGGAGTCAGAGTAGGGGGTTGGAGGAGTACTAACATTTAAGGGATATTCTATGCTACGTACTTTACAACAGCGCATTGAAATAAATAAGACTAAATTGATGTTTTGAGCTAGGAAGTGGTTAGAATTGGTTTTTAGCCAAGGGATGTGTGACTTTTAAAATGCATGTTCTATGCTTTCTTTGGTTTTGGAAAAAATACCTAACCATATTGCTGGATACTGAAAGTATTCCAAACTCTTTAGCCTATCACTTTTCTACTGCCTGCCTTGCCATCTACAACACAGGCAGCAAATTCTAAAAATTTCTCTTTACTTATTTAGCCAGACTACCCACACAGTGCCCCCTAACTTCTATGGTTAACACTCATCTTAAAAAGCTTTTCTAGCAATTCCTAATTGAGCTTCCTACATTGTATAAAGCATTACTTTTCTTACCTGTCACCCTGCAATCATAATGGTACTTGTCATTCAATCACTGACCACCTACTACATGCAGCAGACTTGATGCTGAAGACAAATTATCTTCTACCTTCAATGTTTTCATAGTTTATTATTGGAGGATGAAAGACATGTGAGCATGAGATAAAACAAGTCTACTGAAATGGTAATGGAAGTATAAAAGAGAGGCAGTTGAGAAACTTAGGGTACACAAGATAAGATTTAAAAAGTGAAGAGAGCCTAGAGAACCTACCAAATAACAGAAAACCCGTGAAAGTGAAAGATCTACGTATTTTTGAATAGCAAAGTTTATGGCCTTTCAGATTTTAATTTCCTATGGTTTAGAGTCACATTTTTAGTTAATAATTCAGTAAGTACAAAACTGTTACTACCTAGCAGCCTCTTTGCAAGACAATTTTCCAGAAAAGCACCTCTTACTAGAAACTCATGACTATTTGGCAAGACACACACAAAACAACTAGACATATGAATGAAACATGAAATAGAAGATCACAAGTGGCAATGAAATCTATGGTACATAAAATTATTTAATAGAAAGTGAGGTTTTTGGTATTAAAGCTTCATATTCATACACCTACAGATTTTTCAAATAGCTATTAAGCAAATCTAATGATAATGTAAGACTTCAAACTTAAGAGAACAAGGATAGGAAAATAGGAACAGAGGAAAAATATCAAATAAGTTAAAGCTAAGGAGATACTGTCATCTGCCCTATTCAGGAGCCAATGCCCGAGACCAATTTATTACTTCCAAATTAAAGCTTCCTATGCTGTTTCAGCTTACTTCCCCACTGCTACTCCATTCTAATTTGGTAAAGTCCCAGTGAGATAGCCTGCTCCTTTCTCTTCAAAGCTGCCACCATCTATCTATTATGTCAGTCTTTCTGGCTCTCTATCTTACTGACCTGGAAACATGGACACAGGCCCTTTTTTGCTTGAAAAGTTCTGTTATCTCTCTCAGGAAAACAAAAGGAGGTTGTGTGTGTGTATGTGTGTGAGTGAGTGAGTGAGATGGGGGAAGAGCTGTAGGATATACAAGTATGAAATCTCACCAAGTTCTTATTGCTGCCTCTGGTTTAC